>NC_091942.1:4337500-4637500 GCF_041260155.1 Ptychodera flava | reverse complement strand
AGGTTAAACCCCTCTTATCCCCAATTAATGAGGTCAAGGTCAATTCTTCTCAAGATAGCATTATGGGTATTTTCGAACCATTTATTCATGATGGTTTTATATCACTTTCTAGTGATTTTTCTTCCGCTACCCCTGTCAAAATTTTAAGAGATACCGGGGCTTCCCAGTCTCTTTTGTTGGCAGATACCCTGCCGTTTTCTGAAAAGTCATTTTCAGGTTCTAAAGTTCTTATTAAGGGGTAGATTGTAATGACTACATTCCTGTTCCTCTCCATAATGTCTATTTGTCTTCGGACTTTGTTTCTGGACCTGTGACTTTAGGTATTAGGCCTTTTTTGCCTTTTGAAGGGATTCACCTTCTTCTTGGAAACGACCTTGCTGGGGACAAGGTCATTACTAATCCACTTGTGACTGATAATCCTACTTTAGATCAGGATCCAGAGCCAATTGAACAAGAGATACCCGATTTATTTCCTTCATGTGCCATTACTCGAGCCATGTCAAAGAAAACTTCCGAGAATCAAAATACTTTCAAAAATAATGTCACAGATGTTGACTTAAATGACACCTTTCTCAGTCAGGTGTTTGACACGGATCATTCCGTTATCCCTCGTGGATTTGCAACTTCCAGTAAAACCTGCTGACCAAAGTCAGACATTTTCTAGATCAAATCTCATTGCAGAACAACACAAAGACCCAGATATTTTGTCTTTGTTTGACAGGGTAGATGATGAAGGTAAAACTTCAGATAGCTCTGTTTCCTATTATACAAAATCTGGTATTCTCATGCGTAAATGGAGACCTCCAGATGTTTTGGTTGATGACGATTGGGCTATAAAACATCAAATTGTGGTTCCAAAGCCCTACCATGCTGAAATATTGCGCCTGGCCCATGAAACCCCCTGGGCTGGTCACTTAGGAGTCAGGAAAACTTATCATAAAATTCTCAGTCACTTTTATTGGCCTAATCTCAGGCAGGATGTAGCACATTTCTGTAAAACTTGTCACACATGTCAAATGGTAGGAAAGCCAAATCAGACCATTCCAAAGGCCCTTTACAGCCAATTCCTGCATTTCAAGAACCATTTAGTAGGATACTAATAGACTGTGTTGGGCCCCTACCAAAAACAAGATCAGGAAAGAGTACATGTTGACAATTATGTGTACATCAACTCGGTTCCCCGAAGCCATACCACTGAGAAATATAAAGACAAAGACTATAGTGAGAGCTTTAGTCAAATTTTTCACTTTATTCGGCCTCCCTAAATGTGTCCAGTCCAATCAAGGCTCCAACTTTATGTCTGGAATTTTTCAACAAGTAATGGATCAGCTAGGCATTAAACAGTATAGGTCATCCGCCTATCATCCAGAAAGTCAGGTGCTCTTGAGCGATTTCATCAAACTTTGAAAAACATGATTAGGACCTACTGTTTTGACACAGAGAAGCAGTGGGATGAAGGAATTCATTTTTTGCTCTTTGCTGTTAGAGAGTCAATTCAGGAGTCTCTTGGTTTTAGCCCATTTGAGCTTGTATTTGGACATACAGTCCGTGGCCCACTTAAGCTCGTTAAAGAGAAATTCCTATCAGACGATGATGATTGTCTGAATATTTTGCAAAATGTGTCAGATTTTCGTACGAAACTCTCTAAAGCATGTGAATTAGCCAGAGAAAATCTTGAGTCATCTCAGCAGTCAATGAAAACCAAATATGATAAAAACACCTCAAAACGGAAGTTTGAACCAGGTCAAAAAGTTCTTGTTTTACTTCCAATTCCTGGCAAACCACTCCATGCTCGTTACTTTGGGCCATACCTAATTGATAAGAAATTGAGTGATTTAAATTACATCATAATAACACCTGACAGGCGAAAACAAAAACAGCTATGTCACATAAATATGCTTAAGCCATATTTGGATAGGGATAATCCTACTATAACTCAGCCTGTCAGTGCAGTCAGTTCAAACCATTATGAAGATAGTGATACTGAAACTGACTTGAGTGAAAATACTCTAAACTCAAAGCTGGGCTCGGTCAAGCTTCAGAACTCAGAAATCCTGGAGAAGCTGGAGTCTACAAAGTTGGCACACCTCCAGCCAGAACAACAACAACAGGTGAAAGAACTGCTCCACGAATATAAACACCTATTTCAAGATGTTCCAACAAGGACAAACGTCATCTATACGACGTTGATGTTGGGGACAGTAAGCCTCTAAAACAACATCCATACAGACTGAATCCAACAAAAGCAAAATATCTCCAGGAAGAAGTCAAATACCTGTTGGACAATGACTTTATTGAACCCAGTAAAAGTAACTGGAGTTCGCCATGCATACTTGTTCCGAAATCAGATCACAGTTATCGTATGTGCACGGACTTTAGGAAGGTCAACACTTTAACAAAGACAGACACTTTCCCAATCCCGAGGATTGATGACTGCATCGACCGAGTGGGAAAAGCCAAGTATGTGACAAAATTTGACCTACTGAAGGGATTTTGGCAAGTCCCTCTGACGGATCGTGCTCGTGAAATATCCGCCTTTGTTACACCAGACGGATTGTTCCAGTACAAGGTGATGCCATTCGGAATGAAGAACTCTCCGGCAACGTTCCAACGGATGATCAACGACGTCATATCCGGGCTAGACGGATGTGCAGCTTACGTTGACGACGTCGTCCTGTATAGTGACACCTGGGAGGAACACATCAAGCTCATGCGGAAGTTCTTTGAGAGACTGAGCAAAGCAATGTTGACTGTCAACCTTGCCAAATCTGAGTTTGGTTGGGCTAGGGTAACTTACCTCGGACATACTGTAGGACAGGGTGAGGTAAAACCTGTTGATGCCAAAATCAGTGCCATTTCAAGTTTTCCCATACCAAACTGCAAACGACAACTGATGCGCTTTCTCGGTATGGCTGGTTACTACAGAAAATTCTGTCCAAATTTCTCCACAATTACTGAGCCTTTGACTAACTTACTTAAAAAGAAAGTAAAGTTTGTTTGGTCAGAGCAATGCCAACAGGCATTTGATACACTTAAAGCCATACTGCAAAGTGCCCCAGTGTTGTCTGCACCAGATTTCACTTTGCCATTCAAATTAGCTGTAGATGCTAGTGATACGGCTGCTGGTGCTGTTTTATTGCAAGAGGATAGTCATGGTGTAGATCATCCTGTTTGCTATTTTTCACGCAAATTTAACAAATCCCAGAGAAACTACTCTACAATTGAAAAAGAGTGTTTATCTTTGATATTAGCTTTACAGCATTTTGAAGTTTATGTTACTTCTTCAAATCAGCCAATAGTGGTTTATATTGATCACAACCCTCTTGTTTTTCTGCAGAAATTTAAAGGCAAAAATCAGAGATTGCTAAGATGGAGTTTAATGTTACAGGAGTTTAATCTTGATATTAGACATATCAAAGGCAGAGACAATTTAATTGCAGACTGTCTCTCTCGTATTTAGAGTTTATTGTTGTTCACTTTCAAGAAATTTTATTGTTGTTCACTTTCAAGAAATTTTACTTTAGAGTAAAACAAAATTTGAGTACTTAAATCTTTTTCAAGATTACATTTGTAAAAGAAAGATTTTTCTTTGAAAAATTTTCTTTTTTTGAAGAGGGGGTGTGTTATGTAGGTCATTTCTCCCCACACTCATCATGACCTGAGTTCAATTAGTCTAGAACATTCTCAAGGTCACTGCCCTTAATGACCTCACAACCTTGAATTCAATTAGTCATGTTTGGAATGTTTGGAAAGTTGATTAGTTGTGTAAGGGAGATAATTTTAGAACAGTAATTAGCATGTCAATAAAAGTTCTAGATTGTTCTTATATGCCTTTATAAAAGGGACGTGCACAGCTTCCAGTCAGACTTTTGGGATCGTGTCTCTTGTGTGTTACTATAACTCCAGCAGTAGTCATTCTCAAGACTTTTCAAGACCTTCACTGTCAACGCTGGATTTATACTGTGGACTTTGTGTAGCTTCAAGCCTGCAAACCAAAGGACTGTTCATTCACCGACTGACTGTTACAACTCTGAGACTGGAGCTTTGCCGTCCCAGCTGAGATAAGTAGTCTGTACACTTTAAAGCTTGTATTCTATCCCTAACTTAGCAATTAGTTTTATTTTCGTAATAAATTTTGTTTAAGGTGGTTGGAAAGGCTAGAGCGTCAGTTATAAATTTCAACAAAACTATTAAAATATAAAACTAGTCAACATTCTCTGTGGAATAAAAAAAACTAGACATTTGGGCACAAAGGCATTGCAGAGTTATAGCCTGTTAAAACTTCTGAAAAACTGACCAAATAAGAAGAAGTTGGGGAGTCCTTAGTGTATTAACTATGGTAGAGGTCCCCTAGCTTTTAATAAAATGTTTGAAAAGGGAAAGTCATTATTTGCTGTTTTTCAGGAAAGTTTGACAAGGCGGTGCTGGCATTCAGAGTGAGTGACTGCTATTGTAAATGCATTTTTAGATTCTTTGAGTGTCAAAGAGGTGTCAAAAGTGAGATTAACCACAAAAACCTGCTCTATGACTTCAAAGGAGGGGTGCAAATGTGGCTTGTTTTCAACATTGTTGACAGAATAACAGTTTTCCTACATAACTGTATACCAATTTAATCCAACTTTGAAATGAGATATGGACATGGAATTTTTCAGCCTATTAACAAGGTTACAGATAAAATTTGTACGGCACAATTTTCCTGTATTTGAAGTACTTTTTGAAAATCACATTTTGAAATTTGAAAGAATTTTTAATAATTTTTTGATATATAAACCCATGTAAAATCATAAAAACAAATTTTATTTACAAATCCTGCCGTACAAATCTTACAATAAATAGTGTCAACATATTTATAACTAATTTGGTAATATTAATACTATCCAATTATTATTAAATTCAAATATGTAAAACAAATATGAAAAATTAAATTTTAATATTTACTGGTGTCATATTTCAAAATCATGGCTGCAAATATACAATTTTTATATTCTTTGGAGAAAATATTAACTAAGGGAGTTATCCTGAAAATTTGAACTAAATATCTTGATTCTAACACTTGAAACTTGACATTAACTCTGACAAAAGAATTGGTGCAAAAATAGCCTTTCCAACCACCTTAAACGTTAACTGCTGAGTTCACCCTTTTGTTCGTTTCTCTGCACGTAACAGCATAAACACACTTTCACTTCCTCTTCAATCTTACTCCGCACAAACATGATATCAACCAGCCTCCACACAGAAAAGAATTCACTGTAATCAAACATATTGTAGTTTTGAGAATAGGCCTACTCTAGAATAAAATGTCAGAGCCTACATGTTCTAATGGAAGTGAATTCTGAAGATGCCATGTTGTAGTGGCACAAACAAATACGTGTTGATAGAAATGTAGATACAGGAATAGCACTGATTGCAATGTCAGTTTGTTACTACTGGTAAATATCGCTATTCTTGCGAGACATCAGACATTCGAAAAAATTTTATTGTTGCAGCTTGTAGTCTGAGCCATAAATTCATATGAATTAGTTTGATTTTCAGTGCCCATTGTAACACTAGCAGGTTTTATTTTCATCAATCTTGAGGAAAATGCAGATGAACATTTATTTTTGCATATTAATGAGAGAAGAAATGACGTCATTTGTGATCGGCGGTATACACATATAAGTCTATCTATTATTCTACGTGTGGTTCATTCAATTCCGTGTTTAATCGTTTACCCCTTCATACTACCTAGCAACTTGCATCATTAATGTAATGCAGATATTGACTCTATACTCAAGCACAATTGCTGGTACTCCATGCTCTTTGAATTACATCAATGTTTTAATCTCATTGGTTGGTTTGAACCAAGAACCACTGATATATTTATAGTAATTCTATATATGACTTGCAGAAGTGCTATCCAAACCATTTCATCTGCCAAGTGGAGTGACATCACCATTGTGGCTCGGTAGCTACCTCAACTTTGTATCAGATGGCACATGGTCAAAATGGAAAAATCTTATCAATGGTACTTTTGGTTGGGTGCCATCACGACTCCGGCCGACGCCAAGTAATATGAAACATTGGGATTACTATGGTAATCTTCAAGACACAATAACATATCAGGTGATTGACAAAATCAAATGTTATAAATTAATTCTGTCTCTTAAAGTTTTAAATTTTGAATAAAATGTTTCAGTGTTATTTGTAATTCAAGTCAATAGACTTTAGGGACTGTCTCAGATTGTTGCACAACTTCAGAAAATGAAATTTCTTCAACGCCCTTTCTGTAAACAAATTTCAAGAAGTGCAAAGTATCGAAATTAGTTCACAATCTGAATTGGTGGTAAAACCTTCTCATGTACGGTAGACAAATCTATAGATTTTGCATTTTACAACTAAGACACCGATCTGAGCTTGTCTCTGACATTGATCAGATGAAAGTTCAGCGAAACCAGTCGGTGATGAAGTAGAAAGGATTGTACTGTAAAAGTCTTGTACCTTGATATTTCTGTAGTGTTGTGCTGTTAGTGCATCTGAGAAAGATGTCTATGTCAAAACCAAAGACACAGCTATCCCAGAACTTTGTTTCAGCCGAGTACAGTGTAGCACATGACTGACAAAATTGTTTGGGCAAAAACTCATTTCATTCCTTGATTGAACATTTGATGAACATTTGATGAACATTTGATGAACATTTGATGAACATTTGATTACTGCCCTCACCGTGTTACATTTCTAAGAGGACCGTCAAGTTGACATAAAGTGTTTGAAAACAAGAAAGCAAACTGTTCTAGAATTACATCAAAATTAAAAAAAATGTGCATTTCCAATAATAATTGCTTCCCTACTGTAAGCCTGGTATCATAAATGTTTTATTCACATTTTCAAAAATTGTATTTTCTCAAGTTTTTTTCTTTTCTCGTGACTTCACAAGGAGCAAGAAACATGCAAAATCTGAAAAAAAACTGAATATCCCTAAATGTAAAGGCTTGCTGTTGGAACCTATCATTGATTCATTTTGCCTCAGACAATCAAAGTTTTGGGAAAATTGTAAAATGAATGCATTCTAACCACTTACTACATCAACTCAAAACAGACAAACGTTTCAAGTTTTGGTGAGGAATGCGTGAAGAGAAAGGAATGCATAATGTGGTGTGGCTCAGTATCACCAGGTTTTGACAACAGGGGTTGTGCTGGATGGGGGTCAACTCTCAAATATCTTCCAAGAACTGATCTAACCAACCATACAAAGTGAGTCTTATAACTTGTTTCTTGTATTTCTGGCTTTCAAATACATTTTTTGTACAAGATTTTCCACTCAGTATTTGTTTCATTTTTCTCAGCATCACCAAAGTTTGGAAAGAATTTTCTTTTAAGGTTTCATCCCAAATATTTCATATCAATAGGAAGGGAGCTTTGTGGTAAACTTTATCCCTCCTAATAACTTATGAATTTGTATGTAAAAGGCTAGCAGCTGTAATATTTGCTCACTATTTTAACCCTTGAGCGCCAAAGTCAATTTTTGTCACCTTTAGAAAATATACTCCAGTCAATTTTTTTCAGGTTTTTGTCAAAATTTTGATAACAAACTGTACCCAATGAAATGTGATGAAAAATTCATAAAATTTGGTAAAAGTGTTGCAGTAAATTTTGGTGGAAACAATTACAGAACGCAAAGGGTTAATGTCAACGACAGTTTCTTGTATTACACACCTAAGTATGTTGAGATACTCGTTAGTCAACTTGTCTGCTCAGTACATGGATACGTAGACAACATTATTTTTTTTGACTATAAGTGAATTTTTGTTCAGATTAAAATTCAAAGTAAACAATAACAGCGCATTGTACAAGAATAGACTCTGTGATGACAGGCTAAATAGTTGGTGTTTCAACATTATTTTGGGAGTAGAACAAGAACTTGAGATTGGTGTAGAAAACAGTTAAAATATCACGTAAAGTTACGGTCACTGGCCCTTAGAAGAATCAAAGTGGATTGCACCTTTGTAATTAATTCGCCTGAAAATTGTGTCAATATAAAGTGTAATTAATTTGTTTGACCTTAGATTGTATGATAATATCTGGTAAACTCTGTGATGTTTTTCCCTTTTCTACACAGATTGCTGTATGATGCCCAGTGGGAGGCTATTAGCCAGACTGAAATTGACTTGGTTGTCGTAGCAACTCTCAACGACTTTCCGGGTAAGGTTTCCTTTGAATTTCCTGATGAAATTGACATTCATGATGTGACTAATGTGTGCTGGCTTCCACTGTTTGTCAGAAGTTAATAGTATCTAAATCGCCGTTGAGTCAAAGTCTCAAAGATTTTGTACTATTTGGTGAGTGTGTGTCATCATTGTGACCTTTGACCTTTCCAAGGTAGGGTTATCAATACTTCATGACTTGTCTTTTTTTTTATTACTTAGCAAGGTTTTGGAGTTCAAGTAAAAACACAGGAGGATATTTTTATTGCTTTCCCCAAAATCATAAAAGTAATATCAGAAATTTTTCAAAAAACTTTAAGGTATTCATGAACTTTCCATCACTAGAAACCCATACCTGCTCAAACAAAAGCACCCTGAGAAACACCTGCATGTTAATTTCAGATTTGAAATCTTTTAAAAAGAGACACAAATCAAAAATCATGCCCATGATTTTTTGTGAAATTTTTACATGTTTTTTTACAATTTTAGAAGCGACAACAATCCTTGGTGTGAATGGAAACAATGAAATATTGGAAAGAACTGAGTTCTGGTCATCTCAATGGAAAGACTTGCCCAGCAACCCTACAGGTATTGAACTACCTACGGTGTGGTATACTTACATGAAGACATTACAATTCTACAACAAAACCAGGAATTTAGACGGTGAGTTTTGGCATCAATGTGACGGAATCTTATCTGCTTTTTATCAGGGCTGGACAAGATTTAAAATTTGAAATTTCCAATTCTTGTTCATGGTTTAAGTGAAACCTGAAACGTAACAAAAGTCACAACTATACAGATTATAATTCACTCATGTTTATGTTTTACAGACCCAAAAACTGAAACTTTTAATGACTTTTTTACAATTTTTGGTTTTAATATAAACTACAGTTTCTTGTTCTACTGCCCAAAGCAGGTTGAGGTACACAGTGTCAGGCTTGTCAATTAGTCTGTACATGTATAGACTGCATTGATATTGTTAGTCCTGATGGACTACCAGATTGTGCTTTATGTGTGTGTTCCTGTGTGCGTCCATCCATCCATGCAGATATCTCAGAGATATCCTCACCAATTTCTTTTAAACTTGTTCAGGATAATACACTACATATGCATGTCAAATTGTTTTTTGATACAATCCAATGTGGCCATCAGATGACCATTTTGATTCCATTTTTCAGGTTGAAAGCCCCTACTCAGACATGTGTTGAGTGATTTCTTTCAAACTTGACACAAAGAAAATAGACTGTGACCACAGGACCATAAGGCATTATCAGTCATAGCAAGAGTGTAAAAAAAAAATTAATAAATTTATGATTATGAATACTGTTCATAACAATTAAATATCTCTGTCATTATTGTATACTTCCAACAGTACCCTACTGTGATACTACTGCAATAATGACAAAAATATTTTTTTTTATCAACAGTATTCATAATCATAAATTTATTAATTTGTTACACTCTTGCTATGACTGATAACGCCTTATGTCCCTATGCCGTGACTTACATACGCATATAGGATTGTTTCATGTAGAATTATTTCATGGTACAATCTAATATGGCCACCAATTGGACATTTTCTTCTCATTTTCACATATCCTAAGCCATTACACAGACATATCATCATGACTTGTTTTTTCAAGTTTGCCACAAGGACAGCACACGATGACATACAATTAGGCACATGTAATATTTTCAGCAATATGATCCAGTATGGTTGCCAGGCAGCCATTTTGTTCAGATTTTTCCATGTCCAAAACCATCATTCACACATGCCTGTACCAATTTCATTCAAACTTGGCAAAAGGATAATACATTATGACTTACATATGCATGTCAAATTTCCTTGTGATACAATCTAATATGGCTGCCAGGTGGCCATTTTTTTCCCCTGACTTTTCCATACCTACGTTCACAACATGTAGCCACATCTATTACCTGACCATTACACAAATTTAGCCAGACGGGTTCCTTTCGTACTTGATACATCAACAGTGCATATACATATCAATACGAGGTTTCTCAGCCATTTCCCGGATATGCTTTCACCAATTTCACTTCAACATGATTTTCCTATATGGTTTCCAAGTTTATTAACCAAGCAGGGACTGTGTCATTCACAATGACTTGTTGGCAAGTGAATTTCAGTCCAGACTAAAATTCAAATACAAACAATAACAGTTGAGTTTACTCATACAACTGTGCTTATAAGCTAAATAGAGGATGCTGTGGGAGCAGACCAAAAACTGACAATTCACACACACAAACTAGCTGAAGTATCGTCAAAGTAACATGTATTGGTCTGTTTCCACATGAAGTTTTGTTTCAGTTTGTGTTTTAAAATGAACTTTTGTTCCAGTTTCAGAGATATTCAGAATACTGGAAAGTGTTTCTATGTTGATTAGCAACGGTAACTATGTCGTGGCAGAAGACATATTGAATTATGTTGTCAGGTACAGTCATTCATGTAGTTTATTCAACACACATAGGAACTTAATTTCCACATAAGTGATCACTTTAAGGTAGTATGTGCCTCCAAAGTATAAGACTTAAACTTTCCCTGAAATTTTCCTCAAAGAATCTTTCAACCATTCACTTTCAAAATCAAGTATAAAAATCAGGGGTCACTGTGCAAATTTCGATACTAGAGAAACAAATAACTCAAGATTACCAACATTTGAAATTCAAAATGGCCACCATCCCTGAGTTAACTCTATGGAGAAACATAATTTTTATATTTTCATAAAACTAAGACGATGAAAGGTTTTCTCACTCAAAGAGCTTCAAAATGAACCCCCAACAAGTGGCAGATCAAAAAAGAATTGAAAAAGTTTGAGATTCCTAATATCTGTCCCCAAGGCACATTCTACCTTAAATTGTCAAGGACTCCAAAAAAAGTCTCTTACGTTTAATTACATGGTAAACTGTTTTCGTAGTTGATCACTTTGCAGTATGAAAGTTGTTCCTGTCAATAAATTTGAATTCTCTCCCCAAATAGAAGTTTTGTATCGATAAGGAATATCTGTCCAAAACAATATATTTAAGCTGCAAATGATCACAATCTTTGTGTACTGATGTTTAGTCAGAACTTTAAAGCAGTATTCACTACATTGTCAACATGATATGGAAAACAATCCCGTAATTGAACATGAACTAAAGTTGACTTGGAAAAAACAAAATCCTATAATTACATATGATCTAGGTAACAGATTATCAGGTTCCTTAGAAGAAGATATATGGGCTACAAGGAATGGCTGATGTTGTACCAAAATCTGACACAAATAGTTGTGGTATCTAGGGTTTATAAAAAAGATGATCGTCATATTATTAGCTCTCATTATTCAATGGAATATTGATACAAAATGTCAGAAAATTCAATTATTGCAGACCAAATTAATGATATACCACAGGACATTTTAATCGCTGTACTTGTAATCTACCATCGTGAAAGTGTTTTTCAGTAACCTTGTTATATATGTATAACTGTTATTTTCCCGGTCAGTAATGGTCTGTAGTATTTTCAGTCTCCCATGTGTCATCATGTCATTAATGTGAGGAAACATTTCCTAAGCAGCACCGTTAATTTCAATATTACATCTTAAATTTATTCTGTGCCAGTATTTTTCCCTATATATTTAATGTTTTTAAGAAAATTTTATGTTCTGCACTTTGAGGAGTCAAAATTTGTACAATAAAAAAGGAAATAATTTTCAACCAATCATAATTACCAGTGTCCTTCAGTTTCCTAAATGATGTTTTACTTATTACTTGCTATAATTATGTTGATGAGTTCATTGAGATGGCAGTCATCAGCACAGTTGCAAATTTATCATTTCAGGGAAGACGTGTAAAATATTTTCTGCATTCATTTACACTTGAAATCATGTAAAGCTCGGGGTCTTGTTTCTCATGAAACAGACATTTAAATCATAAAACCGAGCCATTCATGTTCCAATCATGCATCTGAAATAAAGCCAAACAGGAAACACCATACAACAGAGGTTGCAACTTGATTAAATTCACAATCCACTCTTCACATAAATGCAACAGATCAGTCTCCAGGACAGACATTCAGACTCTCAAACCTTTACCAACATTTTTGGCCTACCACTTTTGGGGGTTCATTTGTAAAAATTTTGACTGGCTTATTGTGTGAAAATCAAAGTTATAAATTTTCCCTCATAGAGTTAACACAGGGATGGTGGCAATTTGTAATTTCAAGTGTCGGTAAATGATGGATTGTTTGTTTGTTTCTCATGTACCAAATTGACTTTTATCCTCTATTTTGAATAGACAAGGGTTAAAGTTTCTTTATGGAAAGTTTGAATAAAAGTTTAAGTCTTTCTGTTTTGAGGCACGAACTACCTTAAGATTGTGCCTCAGAAGTGAAAGGCTTCAACTTTTGCTCAAACTTTCCTCAAGAAATCTTTCAACCATTCTTTTTCAAAATCAATCACCAGGTCACCATGCAAATTTCGGTACAAGGGAAACAAGATTTACTGATATTTGAAATTCAAAATGGCCGCCATCCCTGTGTTAACTCTATGGAGGAAAATAAAGTTCTCGAATTTCAAAAGACTAAATTGGTGAAAAGTTTTCTTACACCAAGAGCTTTAAAATAAACTGACACAAGTGGTAGATCAGAAAAGAATTGTAAAAGTTTGAGAGTCCGAATATCTGTCCCCGAGGCGCATTCTACCTTAAATGAGCAGAGTACATAAAAAGCAATATACAGTGTGGGCATGCATTGCATTACTTTTGCTATGATTGAGATATAATGAAGAGTTCTATAATACAGTTCATCCAAGCATGTAACTTATATTAAATGAAAAATTTAATTTAAAGCCATTAGTTTTCACTTTCTTAGCTTTGATTATATTTGATGTAGATATAATGTGTGTAACGACTGTAACTAATGTTAAATTACGTTCTGTAAAAACAATAGGTCAAAGGTCAGTGAAGTGGAAGGAAAGTTACGAGTGACAAATATAGCCATGAAGGTGCCGAGCGTTGATGCGTATTCAGTGTGTGACGTAATCATCAATGGTAGTTACTACATCAACAAGACGACGGGACTCTACCTGCAGATCAATGAATCACTGGCCGGCAGGTTGCGCAAAGAGAATTTCCAGGCAAGCGAGAGATTGTGCTTGTTTTCACTCTTATGGTTTGTAATACGTGAACAGTTTGTTTTTAGTTGGTGGGTGTGTAATGGTAGAGGAAGGAAAAAGATGGCATCCAGTAGGTAATTGCAAAGTGAATCTTTTCTCGCAATTGTTTGCAGTTCAACAGAAACCGTTCTTTCTGTCAAGTCTTGACAATCAAAATGAAGTTTGTATGCATAATATAAACAAGTCAATAAATTCAAGAGAAAACCAAAATTTGAAAGATGAAAAGTTAGTTTGTACATCATGTTTAAGTTAAAACACTCTCTTTCTCTCTTTCTCTCTCTCTCTCTCTCTCTCTCTCTCTCTCTCTCCAGGGCTATTTACAATTTCAGTACCAGCATCTATCATCCAATTTTTCCTCTTTTCAAGTTTATTCTTCAAGTAAAAGAAAACGCCAAGGAACAAAATATAGCACTCTTTCAAACTTTTTTGGAAGATCCGCAATTTCTGGAGATTTTATACGTACTGGTGATTATGCTGAAGTATGCAATATTATGGTGAAACAACAAGGTTTGTATTTAGTTTGACTTCAGTCTTTTGGTGTTTTGCAGCTTGCAGCACCTTAGGTTAGTGTACCTAGAATATTTCCATCAGCATAATGTGGAATAAAGACATAATGAAACTTAAAAGTTGTACAAGACATTTGAAATTCATGAAATCTGGTATAAGGTTTCAATAACAGTGATTTAGCTCCCAGGGGAATGACAGCCAGTAAATAACACTTCGTTAAAATTGGGTAAAATCTATTTATATTCACTGCCAAGGATTGCCTGAGAGCCAATGGTGGCACAATTGTATTTTTGTATGCACTTTGTGTTAGTACATTAAGCAAAACATTGCGTGTACCTCGTATCTGCCGATTAAGATTCCATTACCTGGACTAGAAGTCTCACAATTTCACAAAAAACTTCTCACAATCCATTGTGAGGAGTAAATCTCACATAAGATGACAGATTAGAAACATTAAGGCACAAGAAATGCCGTGCCTTCCCCCTCAGGAGACTACAATTCCTAATGACCTTTGACCCTAGTCAAACAAGAACCGAAAACATTAGATTGTGATTGACAGAAGTAATTGAAGATTAATTTGATGGAATTTTTTATTAATAGATTTGTGCTCATTGCAGCTTGAATGAAAGTGCTATATATTGTATTATTTATACCTCCAGGAGTGTGGCAGTCTGCCAGAGTAGAGCTATATAAGGACAACCAATCCTGGGATCACACCGGTTACCATGGCGCTGATCTTCACTTCAAAACGGACCAATCACCATTTTTAATTTCAAATATCTCATTATCATTCCAGATCTACTCTCTCAAACACAAATAGATTAAAAAGTATTACACATTCGTCTCACCAGTCAAAATGAAAATAATAAAATGTGTACACAAAAACCTTGTTCAAACGCTCATTTTGCTTTCGAAGATTTAAAGTATTTTGTGAATATATTTTACAATGTCACTGTTCCTAAAGTCAGTACTCAGTATCAATTGTAATGTCCCACACCGTGGACAATTATCACACACAATTTAATTCAATAAGTCCAACAGCTACCGCTTTCTACCCTATCCAAACCTGAAAACACCATGATTTTAAAGCTGATTTCTGTCAAAGTATAATTTTGAAAAGACGCACTAGGCCAGGAAAGGAAAAATAGCCAGTCATTGGATTTTCTAGGTGGGACAAGAGGCAGCAAGCAATTTATTTTAATGTTATAACATTTACCCATGTACTTGGAGATTTAGATCATGAAATTTGTTTTCAACCCATTATTTATACTGATACAACAATATGACAATCACTCATTTAGCAGTGAGAAAAGTGACCATATTTGCAACTTATTTGCAGCTTTTGTGAAAACAACTTGAAAATCAGCAAAAAGTATAGCAGTGGTAAAGGTATAGCACTGGCAATATCTAGGAAATGTTTGTAACTCTCTCAGGCCTTACAGTGGGATTTCATAGGCATTATAACAGTTTTAAAGTCTGAATAACTGTCTCCACGGCACATTCTATCTTACATCCATAAACCCCTGAGGGGCCATTGATTATAAAAGCTGATGTATTGGAAACGCAATTCCTAAGTTTAGGAGGGGAAGCGGTAAGAACTCAATTCATTTTGCGTGTGTCAGAATCAAAATAAGGATTCTTTTGTAACAAAAAGTAAAATTTAAAAGAATTAAATATGATGTGAAGCGATAACAGAAGAGAAAGAATACCAATACCTATTGAGAACACAATATCTGTGTGCAGTTTGAAGTGTATTGACTGAAATGTGAATATACGGTTAAGAGAAAGGATTAGCTCCATGTTAATTGAGAAAATGGGACACAAATTAAGACAACCTGAAAAAAACAACAAAAAATAAATACTCTGATAGAAGAATATAGACCACTTGGAATGTTGAAAAAGGGTAAACGCAAGTTTGTTTATATTCATGTAAAGATTTGCTCAAGGTGTTCTTTTGTATTCTCCATACACAGTAAGCAACATAACGAATTTCGCATTCAGGAGTTTCATTTTGAGGGAGACAGGGGATTGACTCCAAAGATAAGGAATTCAGATGTGTCACAAATAGTTATTCTCTTCATAACACAGCGGGGCTCTATTGGCCATTATGTCACTTGTTTGTATTATAACTTTCAGTATTCTACTGTGTCAAGTTCTGAGGAATTACTAGGTGATCAAAGAAACAAAGTGTGTGTTTAGTCAAAATTAAAAAGCATATTTTAGATTACTTAGGAACTCTTCATAAGTGATATTAAGTAGACAAATAGAAAACCATTCACTGATGGAAGTTCAATTATTGCAGTAGGGATTGTGCAACAGAAACCAAATCGTTTGAAGTTGTCAGATTTGTAACATGAAATGACAATGAACACAATAGGATATGATTTAACATGATACGATTTGATAAGGAAAGACAGAATTGCATGTATATGATGTAGTTTGATGTGAATGTTACAGACAGTCATAGCAAAAGGTCGTGGCTTGAATGAGTATTATGTCAAGCAAGGTGTAGAAATTGTGGAAATTGTCCATCATCAAAAAAGACGCGTACAAATTATCTTTATTGAGATGAACAAGTAAGTTCTCATGTAATTGCTTTTCCAGACACAATCCTGAATTTAATGATTGAAAATTCTGAACATGTTGAAGCAGTCAAGGTGCTGTTCATAGATCAGTGTCATACCAAAGGAAAAACAGAGCCGTTGGTCACACCTCAGCCATCAGCTTGCATTAGTCCTGTTGACAAGGTTTCAAATGACTCTCTCTTATTAGGATTGATCGAATTCTAATGGCATAATCTGTTCCTGTTGGAGCAGGGGGTCAGCCTTTCATGGATTTGTGTTCAAACACTCGCCAAGTCATAAATTTTCCAATAAATCTAATCGTCGGATTTTGAGGTTCTGCTGATTTCGTGGAATCTATACTGTCTGGGTCTGCTGCTTTGACACTGAGATGAATGAAGTATGCGACAGCTTGCTCAATAAGCTCACTGAAAACATACAAGTGATATTGATACACTTCTGAAGTATCAGCTGAGAAGAGTAGAGTATCTTTCACTCTCAGTTTGTTTACTTTTAGAATGGTCATTATACACGTCAGACTGCGGTATTGAGGCTTGCTAAGTAAATGAATGCAGTCTGATTAAGACGCCATTTCTGCTAGATTAGCTCTATTCAATTTGCAGCATTTAAAACATCACTGAATGAATAGAAATTTGAAACGGCGGCTCTCTTAATTTTTGAGTTTGGCATTTACAGATTTTCACAACAAAGGACTATTTGCACGCCTCCAGCAATATTGTGCGGAGTGAAGTGTTGATTTCTGTGATAGTGTACGGACACAGGGCTGTGTTGTGTTCCTGTGATAACATGGGAAGGCAAACTGGAGGCTTTGGAGAAGTGGCCACGATGATCATATGAATTTTTTTTCCGTGCTAAGATTTGAGATTTTACACGCATTTTGTCTGGGTACCTTTCTAGTCATCGTGATTGTTCTTTTAAAAAGAAGCAAGGCTGGATTTTTTAACGTGTCTCTCAGCAGATGTTGTATGTTGTATGATGTTGTGTGTATGGCTTGTTTTTGACCATCCCCAGAGCAAATGGTCCCTTCCTTTCAGAGCAAACAAATATGCAAATTGACGTTTGTTTCATAAAGGGCAATTTATATGGGTTTTTTGTGTTTGTTAATGTCAACTCATTTGGAACTAAGTTTTTTTCATTTTGAAGCTTGACTACAGCACGGTTTTCAAATATTGATGTAGTCTCCAGATTTCATATTAAACTGCGGAAAATGCTGAAAACACGTACAAAAGAAGTGGATGATGGATGAATGAAATGTACAATCGCAAATATTAAATTTTAATGTATTATTAGGCAGATATTGATGGCTATCTCCTAAAAATTTTAAAAAGCCTCATTTGTCATCCAACTTTTTAAGTTTTGTATAATGATTTCATTTTAAAGATGAAATGTTATCTTTATTCCACTAAAGTATATGTGTATTTATACAGTATAGTTGTGCCTGTACTATGTTTGTCCTTATCCTCAGCGTGAGTTGATTCATGGTAGTGTTTGGTAAAATTTCCACGCTCCCTTACAATGATACTGCTACAAACTCCCTGTCTGTGTTGTTGCCCTGTATTAAAAATACCTGTTCAGAAGTCCATCATACCTGGTTGAAAATCTTTTTTTTGCAAATATTCTTTCAATTTTGATTAATTTGTTTACCCAAGATTAAAATATTGGTTGGGTTCACATTTTAGTTTGTCAAGCAGTCTTAAATAATACAGAAGTGTTGATTTATGCAAATTTATGTGAAACACTTGTTGATTTTCTGGCTTCTTTTTTCTCTCCCATTTTCAAGATTTCCAAAGAATTTAACTCCAATCTGGCTGGGTCAAATTTTCTGAAATTTTCATATTATACTCTTTAAATGCAATGTAACAAATTGACTGTTTTGTTTGGTAATAAATGTCTTACACTTTGTGTAAGGGGTATTTTAATTATGCTAATCCTGTGTAAATCACTTTTGGAGTGCCGGTCTTTCAACCAATGCCATTTTAGAATGAGGATACATAATGCAAAATAAAAGGTGTTATTTTCTACACATACTCTTCTTTCAAGTGAAATATTGCATTTCAGAAAATAGTGTCAAGTTTTTGACTTACATTAATTTTTATCATTAATACTAAAATTGATGTTTTTACCCCAAATATAAACATCCTTCATTCTTTGAGTAAACTATTGCTACTATACTAAACTTTAGATTCTTTGCTTTTTGAAAATATATAGTATGAGAGGGTTTCCTTGTCATCTTTGATGAGAAATATTCCTTCAAAAAAAAACTGTTGGCAACATGCAGCTCCACCATAAACAACAGGGCCCTTTGGCACTTATTTCTTTTATTTTGTCGGTCGTTTGTCCGTTTGTTTGTTTGTTTACTTACCGATTTGTCCGTCTCTGTTTACTTGTTTCTTGTTTAGCCTGAGCGCCACCTCCCCCCGTAAAACAATACTGTTCAACAACAGAGTAGTAAAACTTTCCAACCTCAGCAATCGTAAACGGTAACTTTCAGATCCAAGCCAATATAGCATTTGCATTTTATGAAAGGAAAACGGAACGTCCAAATTGTGGAGAAAAAATGCCAGTCCTGACTTAAAAGGGACAATTGCTGTAACTGCTAAGTTTTTGTTGTTTTGTTTTTGTTTTAAGAGTATACAGAAATGCAAGGTATACTCATGCGAATACAATCACGGATGAATGTTATTGTCAATAAATAAAGTCTTGTCGGTTATATTCTACGTAAATGTTGCACATTTGCTCACACACAGACACACAGAGAGAGAGAGAGACACACACACACACACACACACACACAGAGGCTGCGTTTATAAGCTAATCTCCAGCCAACCCACCATGAAGATTATAGTTGGAAAAGGAACTACGCTCGAACAAAACTAATGGAAAATGCATCAATGGTATTGCCAATGGAGTTGTAACGACCAGCTCTATTTACTCAACATGGCACTTACTTGTTGAAACCAATGCAAAGTAGTACATCTTATAACCCCAACCCCGCCACTTGGACCGCCCAAATCTACTTTTCATATATTTGCATATCCTAGGATTGCCACCAATCAAATTGCAACTTGCTCCTTAGTCTCCGCTCTGTTGCCTAGTAACTGCGCGTTTTCTCTCTGAGGCTCTATTAGTAACAAAGACGCCGGTTGACATGACAGTTGTGCTATTTAATTGGAGCATTTAATTTTCATACAATTAATCGATACCTGCGCTAATTGCATCATATTACAAATATTGAAAGACTCAATTATAATCAAGATGGTTTAGTCAGTGAAATTAAAGTCGCTTTTCTTATGTGAAGAACCGCTGCATGCACAAAATAATTGAGTGTGTCAGAGAGCAAACATTCGCGAAACAGAAGTGGGCAGAGACTGAGAGACTCTACCGACTCTAGCAGGCTTTTCCTTTTGTTTGCCCGAAAGTGAAATGAACACGACCAGAAATAATATTAGCTTTTCGCGCAGTGATCACCGCCTGTAGATTGCGTAAAGGCTCCACAGGGGGCGCGTGTCGCCTTAATCACGATGTATTGGCCGTATTGATTCATTGATTTAGAGTCGTGAGGAATGTCTTCAGTGTAACACACGTCACACCGTGCGGAAGCCGTACCTATACCTGTTGATACGTGCCTGAAGCGGAGACTTCGTTGTTGAGATGGGAAGAATATACCACCATCGCGTCGCTCTCCTATCCGGTTGTATTCTAACTGTATTGCTGTGTCACCCAGGTAAGATAGATCTTTTTCATCGTCAGTTATTTTTTTGTCTTTGCTTTTCCCTTCCAGTGAAATTTATCAATATTTCATCTTCGTTTTCCTGTGGGCGTCTTGATGCCATTGAATTTTGTATCTCAATACCGAAACATTTTGATTTCTTATGTGAAAAAGGTCCGATTTTCTCTAACCGATGTTGTTCGGTTGTCAGATTGTATATCTAACTTTGTGGTTCTGATCATAGAACAGTGAGTAGTTCTACTTGTGTAGAACTTTTTTCTAAAAATCAACAATTTTATGCGGGAAACAGAAGCCAAAAAAGATGAGATAGTTTATACAAATCTGTCGATAGAAATCTTAGAAAACTGCGTCGATGAAGTGGTCCCTTTCTATATTTGGTTTTCATCGCAGAATAAATGTGGGTTATTGAGAACGGTCTTTTAAACTGGAGTGATTGGCTTTTTACTTTCCAATGATGCCAATCCAAGCTTCGCGATCAGATTCAATTGCAGGCGTTTAAAAGGTGGCCGGGGCTATAAAAACTATAAGATGATATAGGCCTAATTGTTGCTAGGGAGGTTGCGTAGTGCGCGATGGTCATTAAATCATGAATGATACGGTAACCAGGACAGGTTTTACCCGTTTGCTCTCAGAAAAAAGGTATCTTTATCGCGGATGTGTGTACCATTTACGGACTAACACGCTTAACAATTTGGAAAGTGTTTGTGGCCATAGATCTACTAACAATTTGAAAAGTTAAGTAAGTGCAATATTAGCATGTATACTCCATCTTCAGAGTTCAAAAAGATACAGTTATGGCGTAAGACAAAATGTTATGAGATAAAAGAGTCAAATTGTGTTTGATATTCAATAATAATAATGCCATAATATCTGCACACGGTGATACAGGGACCGTGGTCTGTATCATTGCTTTTGTAAATATATATTTATTACTACTTTTTATCAAAGCTGATGGCAATTTCTGTGGCTTTGATTATTTTAACAGACAGGAAGGTGACGTTTGATTTGCCATGCCGACTCAATCGTTGTTTGTTTGTGTGTTTTTCCCTATAGTGATTGGAGTTCCTTGTGAATATGGATTTGAGAACTCTACCTACCTCCAGCAGCAAATGTATTTTGACGGATCGTTCTATGGTTACGCTTACTGCACTGACTGTTTAGACCCCTTTCAGAACCTGACGGCCTGTTTCTGGATGAAAAGCAACCACACTGACACAAACGGTACAGTGTTCACCATTTTCGATTCTCAGGGTTCCGAAATTCGGCTTCAGAGCTATCAATTCGAGCTCTGCATCAACCACGACTGCAATTCCAGCGCGATCAAAGTCGCTGACGGCAGTTGGCATTTTGTCTGCAGTACATGGCAATCACTGGAGGGCGAATGGCAATTATACATCGACGGTGTCCGTGTTCACCAATCTCTGATTTCGTCGCAAGCGAATTTTGAATTTTTGAACTTAAGCGCTTTGATCATTGGACAACATTGGTCCTATTTTGTTTACGACAACAGCAGCGATTACCATGGTTACCTGACTTTCTTCAATTTGTGGCCCTCCGTGCTCGACAGCTTGACTATGAATGTAAGTATACTATGGCATGTAGAGCTGCATAATTGGTTACCGACGTACTTTGTCGCGAAGTTCCACCTTTTTGCACTAAATTTTTCCACAAAATTGTAGAGTGTTATTAGAGGGAAATTTTAATTCTGCCTGTATTGTTCGAAAATTATCTCTTTACAGGGGGAGTACTTTTGACATTTTGTCTCAAAAATATTGATCCTCAAAAAACAGGTGATATTTTATCAGTATCTCACTCAGCTTGATATTTGTGTTGAGCTCGTCGGTCGTCAGGTCTAAAGCTCTTTTTCATACCGCACAAACTGATATGTTAACCTAACGTGAAGTACAGTTTACATATACGGAAATAAAATCGCCGTTTACGGGCATTAATAACCGTTGTTTTGTCATCATCCAACAACTTTCTACAGAGCAAAAACAAAGAATATTTAAGAATGTATCCATGTATAGCTGTGTCGTCCTACCATAGATTTCAAGATAAAATGACTGATATTATTTCTTTTATTTAAGTTTATTTAATACTCCGAAAACACTGCTGACTCAGCATATTTTACAGTTTTTTTCACATTAAACACCTAATTTCCAGTTCTTAATTGATCCTTTTTTCGAAATGTCATGTATTTGAAGGCAATGTGCTGGTGAAATCTGTAGAAATCGATACAGATCTTTGTCAACTCATAGACCCTCGAGATAAAACCGAGGGTCTATGGTCAACTTGAACTTTCTGCCTCTTTGAAAGCTCAGACTAAGATGCATAAAATTGAATAGTAATAAATAAGCATTTCGGTGCTATACGTATGAAACGGTAACTTGAAACAATGAGGTTCCGACATTTGTTTTTGGCCACTCATTACTAGCTGCAACGTACAGAGTTGTAAAGAAAAGAATGATAATTTTAATGTAGTTTCATTTCCACTTCTTAAAATCACGCATCAATTCAAAAACCTAGGTTTGAAACACGATAAAATGAGTATACCACGTGACTCCATATCCATTTCTACTTTACCAAGATTTTCCTTTGCAGCCAGCCACCAGTCATTAGCATTATTTATTTATTTATTTATTTATTTATTTATCTATCTATCTATCTATATATCTATCTATCTATCTATCTATCTATCTATCTATCTATCTATCTATCTATCTATCTATCTATCTATCTATCTATCTATCTATCTATCTATTTATTTATAGTTACTTATTTACTCACTAACCAACAGGTTGCCCCAATAACAGGTTCGTTTGAAATAAAATATAATACAAAGTATATAACTACATGAAACAAAAGACGAACAGGACATTTCACATGAAGAAAAAGAAAACAGCAGAACCATGACAAACAGACAAAGAAAAATCCAGACAAAATAAAACAATTATTTAGTAAAAAACATCTTGCATAATGTCGGAAATTAGTGTAGTTATTAAAAATATCAAATTTTGCATGTTACAAATGGAGTTAAAATATGTTTCAGATCTTGATAAAAAAGAGTGTTTCAAAATATTCGTACGTGCTGACGTTGGTCTAAAAAAGAAAAGTACGACGCAATGTAAAAGCGGGAACGTTTCTAAAATATGTTCCTTCATTTCTGTTAATGTTAACTCATTAGCGTTATTTCTAAGAAATATCCGTTAATTGGCATTATCTCTGGTAAAATGGTATCCGAACATCTGGTTATGTCTGGTGAATGGGTATCTCATCAACACATTGTCTGATAAATCAGTATCACATTAGTGTTAATTTTGTAAATTTCCGCTCATTAGCGTTATACCTAATGAATATTCGCCTATTAGCGAATATCTGGTGAACTATAGATATGGTCACTTTTTTATAGGTCTGATGTTTCTTTAAGCGACGCCGAAGGCACACCACTCGTTTTGTACATTATGCTGAACTTTACAGCTTACGTCTGAAATGAATCTCGAAATTGACGAAAATTGAGACTCCGGACTAGGCCATAAAATATTTAATTCGTCTTCAAATAAACCGTTGTTGGGAACAATCAAACATATGGTCTTATCTGGAGTGAATTTAAATGAGAACATAAAAGTAGCAATAACTGGTGTTGAATGATCCATAAATGTTTATGGAATGTTCATAGTAACGGTAGAAATCATACTTACTGATGTGAATTAAATCTGCAATCAAATTTATGTAAACTATAGCAACCAGCATGACTGTCAGTTAACGCCACATGCATACTTCGGCGTCACCGTTCATAACCACACAAAATAATCCGTTTTACGCGCTCTGCGTGTGTACGGAATAAATAGTCTTTAAAAGTTTTAATTATTCCGACTTTTTACAAGTTTTTTTGCATGTCTGTCAGGTTCTATTTTCTTTACAAATGTAACAGACCATTTCTCGCAAAATTTTAACTGATATACTTGAGGTCTTTACGCATAAGTAATATAAATGATTTAACTAATGCGCCTGCGACACAAAATTCATTGGCTAAATATTTTGGATGACCTGCATGACCTATGACCCCGTTGGCTGGGTTCCTAACCTGGGGATGGCCCTTTATATAACTACTCATTTTACTAATGATATCATTAGGCATAATCAGTCATTTCAAAAATTAAAGAAAACTAATTTCATGGTCGTCATATTGGATTTATGCTAATAAAGAATCGTTCAGGGAATGGTAAAATATTTTCAGCAACATTGGTAAAAAAATCCAACATTAATTTCAAATCTTTTATAACATTTCAAGTTTCAAGTATTACAGAAAATAAAATGACCGCACTTCCTAGAAAACCTTTATAATTATGTCCTGTTGCACAATGTAAATTGTACTAAACTTCGAGTATACCTTTTCTTTCAAGTATTAATGGAAGTTTTGGGATTAAATTGTCTGGAAATTAAAAAAAACTATCTACTATAATTTTTTGACATATCTGGTACAGTGTCTGTAGCTGCACAGAACTGGTGCAGATGTGTACAAATCCATGCAACAGTGCTTTCAGTGTTACAGGGATGTGCGGGTTTCCCTGTGTAGTTAATTAAGCTGAATTATAAAAATTCATCAGCCGTTCGGTTGCACAGTGCCTTTCATTCTAGATGGGCCTTCAGTATACAATCATAACAATGGGTGAAATACACAGAAAAATCTTGGTCATGTCACTTTCTTTGTTTGGAAAATGTACATTCTAGTAATAAAATTGAGTATGTTTTTATTATATAATACTAAAGTACTAATAACAAAAACCGTGGTGTTCCTTTATATAACAACTCATTTTACTAATGGTATCATCAGGCATAATCAATCATTTGAAAAATTAAAGAAAGCTACTTTCATGGTCGTCATAGTGGATTTATGCTAATGAGAAGTCGTTCAGTAAATGGTAACATAATTTCAACAATATTGGTCAAACAAAATCCATTACTAAATTCAAATCTTTTATAAAATTTCAAGTTTCTCGCATTACATTAAATAAAATGACAGCAAGCTTTTACAGTTGCACAATGTATATTGTATTAAACTGTGAGTATACCATTTCTTTAGACCTTGAAAATATTCAGGGTGAAGAAATAATTTATGATGCAATTATCATTAGGTTAAATTTAATCATTTTCTAGACCTAGGAAGAAAAATAGAAGTGACATAGTGGATATATTGGACAAATGCCAATCAGAAATCCCTTTATCGCCGTAAGATATATTTGAAAACATTTCCTAAACTAAAAAAACACAAACATTAATCATAAATAGTCATTAAAATGTCAGTTCATCACCCAATCACTTTAGTAAACAGAAATACGTTATCAGCATCAATTATCAATTTTGTACGGCATCAATACCCCGTTTTCATGTGTGTGAATACGGTGTCTTATGCAAAAAATCGTTAATTTTGAAAAGGTGTTTCGTGGCAGAGAACACACCAAAAATAGCTAGTTTGTCTGATATGTGTGCGCTTCTAGAATATGAAGCGAAAGTCTAAAATTTAGCCATCACATCGAGACAGTGTCCCTTCATCATGGATGCAGGAGCAGTTTACTATTATAAAATTTGACTCAAAAGTCATTGTTACGTAATATGTAATTTATCGTTTTATAGAAATCTCAGTCATACTAATATTAAATCTTTTAAAATGGATTTCTCGTAAAATGTAACAGTTTTAGTCTAGAGTAGTAATTTTTTCGGGTTTTTTTCCTCATTTCTGCTACAAGGAATTATCAACAGGTTGTGAATACAGACTTTACCAGAACTGCGGTGACTTGTTTTCATGGATTGTCGATGCAAACTATTTGGAAACCAGTGGATCAACGGTCGAAGTGTCGCAAGCCGACAACTGCTGTGAGTATTAGCTATCTATGTCAACCGTGAGACAAACGTGCGCGAACTTTTTGTCAATGTCGGGTGAATTTACTTAATCGACCCGTAGATCAAAGAAAAGGACTAACGCCATCGATTTCTGTTTCTTGTGCGGATCATCCTCACATAAACGTCACGTGTGTGACATGCGGCAATGACCACACAAACGGTCATGTCTTGTCAATTTTTAAAATCAATAAACAATAGTATCGTTGACAGCTGTGAGTGTGATGTCTCATTTTTTAATACAATATGAATTCAGTCCGACCTTTTTTGTATAATGATTGTCCTGACAACCTTTGCTCATGATTATTATTATTATTATTATTATTATTGTTGTTGTTGTTGTTGTTGTTGTTGTTGTTGTTGTTGCTGTTGTTGTTGTTTTGGTAATTGCATGGTTATAATCATAGACAGTGGAGCGGAAGCACTCCACTGTCATTGCTGAAGTAGAACAACAGTGTCCTTCTTTCACGATCCACTGTTCATCAGTACGTCGCAGGAAATCTTCCTTTCCGTGGTGTTGAAATTTTTCGGGGATTAAAGTTTGTTTATCATGACTTTGATCGGCTGTCAAGTTGATAGAATCACAGACAAAAAGTGTAAAGAATTTGCGATGGCTGCAGCGTGCTTGATTAACCCCGTTATTCAATTTGCTGTTGATACATCGAATTAAACAGTGGTAAGTATTAACCCTCATAAATTAAAACTCTATGGAACAGAATTTGAAAGCAGAAAGTACAGGTCAGTGCAGTGATAACGGTAGCCATCTTTGTTTCACGTTTTCTTCACAGATGTCGGTGTTCCTTGCAATACGCCTTGGGGCAACTCAACTTATCGAGATCAACAGATCGGTCTGGACGGCTGGACAGCTAGTTACGTCGTTTGCGAAGAATGCCTGGTATCATCTTTCCAGGACCTAACAGCGTGTTTCTGGATGAAGAGCAACACAACCACAAACACAAGCGGCGCTATCTTCTCCGTCTTCGATCTTTGGAACAACGAAAACAAAGATATCAGGCTGCTCGACAACAGTTTCCGATTCTGCATCAAGAAAAACTGCGATTCCAGTACGATATACGTCACTGACAACGATTGGCATTTCGTTTGCAGTGCATGGCAGTCATCGGACGGCGAATGGAGATTGTACATGGATGGAGTCGAGGTTCACCGATCTCTGATTCTGCCTCACGTAAACTCTGCTTTTGCAGAAGGACTTACGTTGGCACTTGGACAAGACTACTCGTCTTTCATGTTTGGCAACGGCAGTAGTTACCATGGTTATTTGGCCTTTTTTAACCTGTGGATGGACGTCCTCGATATTTACACAATGAATGTAAGTAAACTTAGTTTTATGTTTTGGATTGCAGGGTAACCGGTCTTCCCGCAGGAATAAATGATAACAGTTATTTCATAAGTGTGTTATAAAAATGAAAGTTTCGATGACGTGCTTTCGGGGTCAAAGGTGACAATTGTAGGGTAAGATATATCATCTTAAGGTAGAACGCCCCTTTGGGATAAAATTCGGACTGTCAAATTTCTACAATTCTTTTCTGATCTAAAACTTGCTCACTTTAAGGCTGTCAGAGAAAGAAAAAAAATTACCATCGAAGTTTTTCGAAAATCTACTATTTATCTTTTCCCATAGAGTTAACACAGGGATGGCGGCCATTTTGAATTTCAAACATCGCAAAATATTGCGTAATTTGTTTTCCTAGTTCCAAACTTTCTACCATGACCTCCGATTTTTATTGTTGATTTAGGAGGAGAATAATTGAAAGTTTCATTGAAGAACTCTAGAGCAAAAGTTTAAAAAGTCTTTCAATTTCGAGTCGCGTACTACTTTAGGAGCAGAAGATCAGAAAAGGAATCAACGAAAACAAACAAATGTAGTTTATGCGAAAAATATTCCGAAGCACAGTGTGTTTTCATCGTACAAAATACGAGAGTGTGAGAACCCTTTTATTGGCAAGTAATGTGCAAACTTACTTGGATAAATCGTTAATAGTGAGTTTTACCGACAAGTTATCACCTCTTTATTATCAAATGTTGTCGCGAAGTGACGTAACATCACCAAAAATAATTTCGAACATTTTGTGTGCATTGCATCAGGCAGAAGTCGTAGTTCTGTCGTGAGACGTGATTTGGTAACATTCCGTTCTAAAATAGCTTCCTATTCATCTTATCTCCGTTGTCTATGTTCTCAGACTCTTTCTACTGGTTGTGAGTACTGGTACAACCAGAATTGTGGAAATTTATTTTCCTGGGTTCATGATGGAAACCATTTTCAGGAATCGTATGTTGACGTCTCCGAAGCCGAAAATTGCGGTAAGTAATGTTTTTCCTGCGAAATTAAAGGCAAATTTTGCTCTTTGAGGTGGACAGCTACAAAAAATTAAAACCGTTGTCATTTTCCTTGTTTTTCATATGCTGTTGGTAGCAGTGAGTAGAAAAGAAATATGAAAAAAGTTATTTTTCGATTTTACTCTTTGAGATGGTTCTTACGATAAAATATCCGATCGTTTTGTTTATTGTATGCAACTGATACTATAGAAAAAACTATCTACTGTTGATTGACCAATCAGAGTGCTCAATTCAGGGTGTTTATCTACTCATAAAGCCTTGGTCACCAATTCCAGAAACGAATGACAGCGCCGTAGTAAAGTACTGTCCAATCAAAAGTGAACATGTCATATTCTGTAGACATCTGGTACGTTTTAACATTCAAATCTGGTAACACAGCCGAAACCAGCTGCAACACAAAATCTGCTGTGCCCTAGGGCATTTATATAATGTACCCTAGGGCATTTATAGGATGTTCCATTACATTGGAAGGCTATTTCACAAATAAAAGTTTTAATTCATATCCTAAACATGTTACATTGACAAAGGGGACGGTTGACGTAAACACATTGAAAACGAAAATATATCAGTTAGGGGCGATAGTTTTTAAGTCGGATAAAACCCTCGTACTCAGGCTCTTCTGGTATATAAAGTCCAACCCTACGATAAAATGTCTCGGCCTGCGGCCTCGACATTTTATCGTTGGTTGGACTTTATATACCAGAAGAGCCCTCGTACTCGGGCTTTATCCTATAGAAATAACGGGCGACGCGCTGACCATTAACGTTTATTTGTGGGCAAGGGCGAGAGGAAAGCCAAAAATTAACGGGCGAGGATTGCCGAGCCCGTTAATTTGGCTTTCCTCGAGCCCACGCCCATAAATAAACGTTAATGGTCAGAGAGGAGTCTGTTATTTCCATTATATTATCAGCGAACCCAAGAAAACCGTCAAAATGCTCTATAACAAACTCAAGCCGCAAAGGATGTCGGGAGCTGATTGAGACAAGCATGATATCCTTCGGCCCGGCGTAGAGTTTTCAAACGTTCCTCTACTATTTTTTGATATGCAGCAGAAGATGTTATTTTCAAAAGTCCCCAAACTTACAGATAGATGACTAATGATGGCTTTGAGATTGTTTGCTAAGAAACATGCTAATATGCGTTGTTACACAGAATCGTGCTACGCTCATATCGTTCTCTTTGTTGTACGAGTGTTGACTTTTGTCAGACAGGTTTGATTGCATGACAAAATCACAATCATGTGTTGCAGACGAAAATATGAATTATACTATTAATAAAGTGACGTAAACCCCACCCCCCCGAAATAATAAGAAGTAGCTATCTCTCTTTGTCTCTGTGTTCTCAGGACTCTCTCTCTCTCTCTCTCTCTCTCTCTCTCTCTCTCTCTCTCTCTCTCTCTCTCAATTCTCTATTTGGAGCCATTCATTCATAGTTTCTTTAAAATTCTTTCCATGAAATCATCATCATCATAAATAATGTTGTTGTTTTTTCCATTCTCAAGAGTACGACCCTGCATGTGGATTGCCCTGGGCAAATTCTACGTACCGAGACCAACAGATCTACTTCGACCAATCTTCGACGAGCTACGTGTCTTGCGTTGGCTGTCTCCATCACGCCTTCCAAAACTTCACGGCGTGCTTCTGGATGAAAAGCAACAACACTGATACAAACGGCACAATCTTTTCCATTTTCGACAATTCTGGAGAAACAGACGACGAAATTCGACTTCAGAGCTACCATTTCAAGCTCTGTATAAACAACGATTGTAGTGCCAGCAACAGCAGCAGCGGCAGTCCGGTCCATGCCGCTGACGGCAATTGGCATTTTGTCTGTGTTATGTGGCAGGCATTGCACGGCGAATGGCGACTTTACATCAACGGCGATGATGGTTACCAATCGTTCATCATCTCCCAGACAAACTCGACTTTCCCCGAGGGCTTGTCGCTGGTGCTTGGTCAGTCTTTGTCCGGTCTTGTTAATGGCAACGGCGGCGACGGTTACTATGGTTACTTGGCATTTTTTAATTTGTGGTCAGAAATACCATCGGATATTGACTTCATTGTAAGTAAATACATTGAAGAATACACTGTACCGTACACTTTCTAGATCACAGCCTGAGCTTACAATATTATACCTTGGATTATGGCGTTACACGTGGTTGAAAAGCCAAAAGCGCTGCATCCTTATTGTACTTATGAGGACACCATTAGAAAAAAAATTCATTTTTCGGGATTTTGTTGCGAAATCGTGCAGGATTAAAAGGAAAAGAAATTATCTTTCGAGCAATGAATCTTGCCTTGTAAGAAGCGGAAGGTGACATCGCTGATTTTCTGACTTCCTTTACCTGTTCTTGTCCCCAGGGTCTGTCAACTGCGGCTACCGGTTGTTATGACGACTACCAAACTGTATGTGGAGATTTATTTTCATGGGTTACGGATGGAAACAGTTTCGGTCTGTCTTCCGTAGAGGTGTCGACGGCTGACAACTGCTGTAAGTGAACTTCGTCAGTTTTCAGACAGGATGGAAGCCATGCATTTCATATGCGACCAGTTATTATTTCATCGAAGAAATATGTCAAAAAGTTAAGATCGTCATCATTTTCGTCACAAGGACTGCCTTAGATTTATTTGAGACCTAATACGGTCAATATCCCCATGTTTCTGCAGACTTTCAGGGCACAGGGATTTTTGTTTTTAGTGTCCGTATAGGCCAAAAAAAATGTTTCTCGTCCTTGGGTGGGTTCAAAAATGATGGCCACTCCTCACTTTTCGGACGGAGGGGGAGTTAAAAATGGCCCCCGTAAAGCAAAATGGCTGCCACTGAAAGAAACAAACCTGAGGAACATTTCAGAACATTTATTGAACATATCAACTGATCCATAACATGAATTCACGTGTTGATGTTCTGTTGTATTCGGCGCTTCTTTTACATGAAATCTTTTTCTTTTTTGTATTTTATTATTTTCATGTTTTTTTTTTCTTTTTTCAAAACTTAAAAACAAGTTGTAGGCTACGCGCATGTTTTCAGATGACGGGACACATAACAGTTTTTGGCCTTATCTGCTGTTACTTTCAATATTTTATCAGTTCCGCTGTTATTTGAATAAGAGAAAGTTGTCTAAGATAAGTTTTCCAAACTTTCCAAACAGGGTTCGACGAGTCTAATTGTGGAGCACCTTGGGGATATTCCGCTTACGGAGGCGAACAGATTTTCTTCAACGGGACGTCAAGCAACGTGCTCTGTGAAGGTTGTCTCGATGAGGCGTTCCAAGACTTCTCGGCGTGTTTCTGGATGAGAAGTAACAATACGTACACAATTGGCACAGTCTTTTCGATTTTCGACAGTTTTGGAAACACCCAGGATTCGATACAGCTGCAGAGCCACAGTTTCGAGCTCTGTATCAACGACGACTGTGAAACAAGTGCGCACCATGCCAACGACGGTGAATGGCATTTCGTCTGCAGTACGTGGAAGTCAGTAAGCGGTGATTGGCGACTGTACGTAGACAACATCGAGGTTCACCACTCATCAATACCGTCGCAGAAATCTACCACATTTGCCAGCGGTCTCACCTTGGTGCTAGGCACATTCGTCTCCGGCATGGTCCAAGACGATGGCAAGGGTTACCATGGGTACATGACGTCATTTAATTTGTGGAACCACGTGCTCGGTGTAGCAGTAATAGATGTAAGCAACCTAATATTCGGCTCACGACTCTGGACTGTCTTTATTTTTAATAGATTTCACTGAAATTACGTTTGCAAACTCTCCGAAACGAAGTACAAAATTGACCACTTTAGATGTAAATATTGTGTTTTTGCTGTTTTACATATTACCCGAGCAACAATCGTTTCGACGTTAAAACAATCGTTATCATTCGTTACATCGACCATTCCTCGTCACAAGGACCTTAATCGTATAGCACAAAAGGAAGAATCTTGAGTAGAGAGAATTAGTGTTTTCTCATTTTCAAAGTTTGCACCGTACAGACAGGTGCGTAACGTTCAGATTACACAATATTTGCTGCCGTTGCCATAGCACTGTCATGGTGATTCAGAAACGCCATGGCATTGGACAGCGCGACAATGTCACGTGACTTGTCTCGACGGACGAACATGTTTTGATTTGCGTATTCTTTTTAGCTAAGAAATGTCGCCAGGGAACTAAACTTAAAGTCTATAGAAATGAATTACAATAATTGATCAATTCTTTTCGATTGTGCTTTCATGAAGTCATAAATATATATTGCCGATGACCACCAGGGTAATCAAGACTAGCTTAATATGGAGAGAATAACTTGCATTTCTTCATTTATTTATTTTATTGATTTGTTTATGTTTTATTTATTTATCCATTTATATATTATTCTATAACCAGACAATGGACAGATTCTGCGTACACAGGAACCCGATTTGCGGAGATTTATTTTCATGGCAGCTCGACGGGAACAATTTCATTGTTGAATATGTTGACGTGTTCGAAGACGATCGTTGTGGTGAGTAAATCGGCAGATAAAATCATCCCTAAGAAAATAATAGCTGTGAAAGCATTTCTAATCTCCACTTCCCTTTCGTTTATTCTGTCTTCAAATCATTGGCGACTTTGAAATGTTTTCTACAGCTGTTGGGACATCTTCGGCCCCGTAACTATGGGACTTCCTTCATTGACTGTCAAAGTGGTGAATATAGTTAAACAGAGTGAATATTACTGAGATTAGAAACTTTAGAAAACTGCCGTTTGAGGTCGCTTTTACGGGACGTGCAGAGGCAAATGACGGATGTGAGTCAATATGTACATTAATTGCAATCAGAGTGTGCGTGCTGTTTAACTCGTCAATCATCTCGAGTAACGTGTCTACTGAAATGCGCAAATCGTAATGTTGACATTCAACACAACCATCTTAATATATAAGTTTCATGTTTTAGCTTTTGAAATTTGATATTTAAATGTGACTCTATACAGTTTTTGAAGCGTTCTCACATAATATCAGGGGAGGTCCTTGCACTCTGATAGTTCATCTGATTGTCGGTCATTTGATCACGCGCCTATTCAAATCACCATTTACTCGCTTCAATGTGTGTACACTGTAAAGAGTTTGGAAAGCGTGTCACAGAAGAATGCTTTTTTCTACAGTTCCATTCAGAAATAATCACATTTCCTCCCGTTGCCCAATAATGGAAACTTCACATGAATATATTTTAACGCAAGCTGTCCACATTCGTCCATGTTTTTCTCTCTGATCAAATTATCTCTCTTTTGAAGTCGATAATCCGTGACCCTTTCCTGGAGACATTTTGCGTTAACATTGCTGCATTGGAAATGGTTTTCAAAAATGCCGCAAATTGGTTTTCAGGCGTTCAATATTAACTCATTTATCGCATCGCACACATTGCGTTTACAGTGCTAACTATTCCTGTTAAAAAAAAACATCGGCTTCCGTTTTGACAACGCGTGTTTTTTTCGAGAGTTCATCAACCTCCGAGACTGTTTCGAATTCGTTCCCTAATAACAACTTTTCAGGCAAATGGATTTTGAAATATATTTCAAATCTATGTATGGTCATTTTATTTATTTGCATTTAACTGTGAAAACGTGGTTTTCATGGGTCTACATTTGTCGGACCAGTATTGGAATAGTATTTACGCTCAAAATGTGTGGTAGTTACTGATCTCGATTTGCCTAATACTGGTATTTTAATCTTGTAGAAACAACATCATGCATATTTTACATTTTCACGATTAAGATGGCGCTGCACGCAACGCAGCGTATTTTGCTCAAAGTCACATTTTTAACGTGACAAGCAGTCGTACGTTGTGTGAGAAAGAAGTATTATTTTATGCAAATCACCCGATTTCCTGACTTCTTTTTCTCCGGCTTTCAACATTCTAAGAAAGTTTAATTCCACGTACTCTGGCTGAGTCAAATCTTGTGAAATTTTCAAATTATTTCCTTAATTAAAACTATATAAGAAAACGATAATATTGTTTTATAATACATTAAATTTTTTAACTATTTGAACAAGTCATTTCAATTTTGCTCATCATGTTTTTACTACGCAATAAGAACTTTTCATGTCAGTCTTTAGACCCATGGCATTTAAGATTGAGAATAGATAATGCAAAACAAAAGTTGTGATTTCTTTCCACACTTGCTGTCGTTTCAAATAAGATACTAAATTTATGGAATATGGTATCAAGTTTTTGATTTAAATTAATTTTTATCACAGGTACCGGTTTTCTGCCCCAAAATATGTGCCCCCTTCATCAGTCGAGTAAACTATTGCTACCACCAAACGTAAGATTCTCGTCTTTTTGCAAATATATTACATAGGGGTGTTTTCATGTCATCTTTGATGAGAAATATCGCTTTGAAAAAAATTGTGTTAATGCCACCAATACCACCTTAAATTTAAAAGTAGAATAAGGGGGATCGTTTCAGGAGACACTGAAACGTTGATTGTTCAAAAGTAAAAAATCTGCCGCTATCGGAAACCAGTAGAATCCTTGGCATATTCAGATCAGCCATTCATTAAGTTAGCATCTGCGATAATGACATCCTAGTAAAAGTATGTATGTATATATATATGTATACGCGTTTATCTTTCCATACGTGTATTAGTACAAATAGATAGATAGATGGAGAGGTCGAAAAAGGGGAAATAGATAGGTATAGATCAGACACAGACAGACAGACAAATAGATAGATAGCCACACAGATACATAGATAGGTACGTAGATGAATTGATATATAGAAAGATCACTATTAAAGAAATTCCAGGGGGATCTGTAAGTCCTTCTCTCCTGGTTTTGCTTTGGTGGAGATGAAGACAGCCAGCAGGCCATCATGCGTCAAATATAACTTTATTTTTGGCAAAGATTCTGACTAACATACATTTAAGAATACGTTTTGCATTGATTGAACCAGGACCGTATCATACTCACCAAGGCAACAACAACAACAACAACAACAACTATGGAGTAAATGATAATTCTACAACTACATGGCCAGCACATACTACATTTGGTGAAACACCTGCTTCAACAAATCATTCGGTCAGCACGGACTCATACCCTACGGACTCAGGCAGTAGCATCATGGCCGTTTCGACTGTACATGGGGTCAGCACGGACTCACATTCAACTGAAATAGGCAGTAGCATGTCCATTTCAACAGGAGCTCATGGGGTCAGCACGGACTCACATTCAACTGAAATAGGCAGTAGCATGTCCATTTCAACACAGTCAACAGGAGCACATGGGGTCAGCACGGACTCATATTCGATGGAGATGAGCAGTGGTATGCCCGTTTCATCAACACATGGGGTCAGCACGGGCTCATATTCTACGGACTCAGTCAGTAGCATGCCCGTTTCAACAGCACATGGGGTCAGCACGGCCTCATATTCCACGGAAACGGGTAGCGGAGTGCCCGTTTCATCAACACATGGGGTCAGCACGGGCTCATATTCCACGGAAACGGGTAGCGGAGTGCCCGTTTCATCAACACATGGGGCCAGTACGGCTTCACATTCTACGGACGCAGGCAGTAGTATGCCCGTTTCAACAACACAGGCCGTAACTTCAGGTTTTTATTCATCGGATTTTGGTGGCGGAATGTCCGTTTCAACAACCCATGTCGCCAATTCATTTCAACCTTCGTCAGAGATTAGTAGCGGTCGACATCCTGTTTCTTTACCGCCAACGACATTATCAGCTGCATCTCCTACATCCCTGAGTGGCACGCACACTCCATCTACGAGCTTCGCCACCACCGTAACCATGACGACATACTCCGGGAGTGTAAGGACAGATTCGTTAGCTTCAAGTTCAACAACCTTGTCGAGTACCAGTAAAACGGGTAAATGTATAAAGTAATTGAAAGCTGCGAATTGGGCATTATTCGTACAATCTACCATATATGTCCCACTTATCATATGGTGTGATAGTTAAGGGGGCGCTGCACCCAACACAGCGTATTTTGCTCAAAAATCACTTTTTTGCAAACATCAATTCAATCTGAATTAATTATTGGTTGTGTTCACCTTTTAGCTTGTCAAGCAGTCGTAAGTTGCGTGATAAAGAAGTGTTAATTTATGCAAATGTGTGCAAATCATCCGATTTCCTGGCTTCTTTTTTCTCCCAATTTCAAAATTTCCAAAGAATTTAACTCCACTTTGGCTGGGTCAAATTTTCTGAAATTTTCACATTATGTTCTTTCAGTGCTATATAAAAAATGCTATTTTGCTTGGCGATAAAGTTCTTACATTTTGAATAAGATGCATTTTAATTTTGCTAATCATAATTTAATCACTTTTTTGGAGTGTCAGTCTTTAAACCCTTGCCATTTTAGAATGATGATAGATAATACAAAATAAAATAGTCTTTTTTTCTACATGTACTCTCCTTTGAAGTGAAATATTACACTTCATAAAATAGTGTCAAGTTTTTTATTTAAATTAATTTTTATCATTAATACCAAAATTGAGGTTTTCTACCCCAAATATACACCCCTTCATCCTTCGAGTAAACTATTGCTACCATACTAAACTTAAGATTCTCTGCTTTTTGAAAATATATAGTATGAGGGGGTTTCTTTGTCACCTTAGATCATATGTCGGCAACGTGCAGCTCCACTCTCTCAAGAAATGTATCATGTACACCGTACCATTGTGATCGATCGTTTCAATCAGTTTCAGTGCGCATTTCGAGTAGAGATTCTGAGTGTTAGAGTGGAGGGACTGTGGAGTAGTTTATTCAGTGTGTTTTTTATTATGATTCTATTTGTCTTAAACATACAAGACAGTCGTTCTCACAAGCAAACTTGAGTACATAGCGACATGAATACGAATAATGCCGAATTCGCGCGTAGTCATGGTTGGAAAGTTCAGCCACGCACGATTCCAGAAGAATTATCACCTCTGGATCTTCAATACTGGTTTGATTTTTACAACAACCATACACAGTATGCATTCTATTTTTTTGCGAAATAAGTAAATAATTCGGTCAACGACATTCCAAATGCATTTCTCTGAAGCGCCTGGCTGTACTTTTACCAGCGTCGTCAACCAGCTTAAACTAAGCGCCCTCTTTACGTACGCTCATCATAATCCAGGACATCATTTTCATCGTCATCGTCATCATCATCATCATCATCATCATCATCATCACCGGGACTTCAACAAGTCTTCTGAGAGCGTCCGTTGTCTATATCGTCTTCGTCATCCACGTCTGTAACATTTCATCTCTCAGATTCATTGTTAAATAGAAATAAAGGAAGGAAATGTTATAACTATTTTCTCACCCTTAATTCTATCACAAAACATGCATGCCTTCTCTGTAATTATATTATTGTGACATCATCACTATAAGCGATATCACTATCATCAACGTCATCAAATGTGTGCTATTCCGCCTATTTCTAATTGATGGCTCGTCAATTCCTTCACATTTCAAGACACCGATAATCATCATAGTAAATTAAAAATATAAATTCCACTGTTAAATGCTAGTCATAAATAAATATTAGTATATTGTTTTGAAATAGATAATTATTTTAAAGCAGGAAATATGAACATATCCCTATCAACACATATATAGTCTATCCTTAATCTTTACAACGTATAGCTTAGTAATACCTTATGCAATAAGTAGCATACTAGTAAACTGTTAAATACCTTGTTCACTATGTAATATCATCAATAGTAACGTAATAGTGACGTAAACATTACACGGAACATTATTATTATTTGTGTGATATCTTTATCATCATAATGGTCATCATCACTTTCGATACGAAGGGATGCATCACGTGGTTTCATCTTCATTTTCAGCGCCTCCGACGGCCCTTTCCTCGCTGCCTAAATCAACGACAACGTCAGTCGCCGCATCGTCTGCCGTGTCCACGTATTCCCCTACAACCGTGACAGCGCTGTCACCCACAGTGTCGTCATCACCGACGACAGACCTCACGACAGCAATCGCATCCAGCACTCAGTACAGTTACACTGACATCACGACCAGTTCAGAGAACGCTTCCGGCGGTCATAGCAGCGCTTCGCATAATAGCACGCTGCAAACGTCATCTCGTACACCCCAGACATCACCGGGGAAAACAGCGAGCAAAACAAACACGACTCAGAGTAACGGTATGTCGAAAATTAATGTAGTAATACCACGTGTAAAGGTACACCTAAATTTCTTGTGTTCATTTCGATACAAATATCAGTATCAATCCTCATTCCTTCAACTGTTGTTACTGCTCTATAAGCACAGATGGGTGACGAAATTACGAATCATACTTGCGATATTGGTGAGTTTTGTGTTAACTTATTATTACTGACAGTTTTATGAAAAGTAAGCTTACGTAGCAAGACATAGATAAGTGTTGACGAGAAGCGTAACTCATGATCATGATCAAACATTAATTTTTTTCGAGTGTCTACTGTGTAGCTTTAAAAAACTATGGTCGACTGACAGAGCCCGTTTCATTGCAACCCTGTATGTCATCATTCCAGGTGGTCACCCAGGTGTCACAAACTCGTCATCCCATACAACTAACGAAAAGTTAGCGAATCTTGAAGTCGAGGTAAGTCCATAATCAATGAGACTTCCGTTTGTTTTGAACAACAACTCTTGAGAGAGACTGTTTGATATTGGGTGGAAAATGCATGGACATGCATCACTGATTTCCCGCAAAGATCTTGAAATTCATTCTCCATTTGTTCCTAAATTTGTCTTTCCCAGTGTATGTACGCGCGCTCTCTCCTCCCCCCCCTCTCTCTCTCTCTCTCTCTCTCTCTCTCTCTCTCTCTCTCTCTCTCTCTGTTTTAATCAGCCCTTGACTCTTTCAACTCTGGGCATTACACCTTCGATTTATTAAAGTAGCAAATTGGAATGTCTGCAGGCTAAAGCCCTGGGCAATTCGTACTTAACAGAGAAAGGAATGAAAAACTAATTTATTACTGTTCGGGTATTTGCTGATATCAGCAAACAAACCTTTTTCGAATTATACTGAATTAATTTCAAATATTAGTTCGAAACTTCGACATTATTTGGCGTTGCATGTTTGCTTTTTGTTGACATCAGGCATAAAAAACAGCTGTATCCGTTAAGTTGCCTTCAGGAAATAGGGTAGCTCGGACGGGATGTTTTATTTCTTATTTTTATTTTGGGTGTGATCGATCAGAAAATTTTGGCAAGATCATGGATTGTGTGATTTATGATGTACGAACAAAAAAGTACAGGGTCGATGGGTTTTAAATAGGATAGATCGATCTACCGGAAATATTATTGGGCATAGTGTTACCAATGGTCTTGTTCCAATAACATTCGGCTGTAGTAGATCTGGTACATTTCAATAAAATATCAACTCCTTTTCGACAGGCAACGAATTGTTCAGATGTCGTATCCTGTAATTCGGTTCTCACTCAGTTACATGATCTCCTTGGAAACGGCCAGAGTGATGGAGAAAGTGTCAATACAGAGAAAGCAGTGACGGTTTTCAGCCAAGCCATCAATCCACAAAGTTTGTCTTCAAAAGATATAACGAAAGAAGAAAAACTTTCTGTCGTAGAGGTCAGCAGTCAAATATCTACGTGTACTTGTACTAGGCCATCTTGTATGTATGTATGTATGTATGTATGTATGTATGTATGTATGTATGTATGTATGTATGTATGTATGTATGTATGTACTTATGTATGTATGTATGTATGTATGTATATATGTATGTATGTATGTATGTATGTACGTACGTACGTACAGTATGTAAACGTATGTATGTATGTATGTATGTATGTATGTATGTATGTATGTATGTATGTATCCATGCATGCATGCATGTCTGTATGTTTGCATGTATGTCACGTGTTCATGGTGATCTCACATCAATATTGATCTATTAACTCATAATGTTTTTACCCATGATATTTTCTCAAAACCATTTCACACAATGTCACAATTTTCTGCCAACAGACCACCATCCAAACGTGTGGCAGTTTACTTGACGTCACCAATGGCAATCTGTGGTCCAGTGACGTAAGTACACCAGAAGCGTATAGGTCATATATACACAGAGTTCGTGTATAGAGCCAGGCAGACGTGAGCGAGAACAATCCAAGATACTTAATTTGCCCTATCCTAACTTTGCTGTTTTAGATTTAGAATCTGATTCTGAAAAAAATCGTACCTTTAAGTCTTGATTTTATTGATTGTAACTTTGCAATTTGTAATATTACTTCTCAAAGTCAATGCATCCATAAATGGATTTTCATGCACTGAGCAAATTACATGCAATTACACAATAAAAATAAATAACTCAACAAAGACAATTAGATGAAAAGTATAGAAATATAAAACTACTCATCAAAAAGGAAAGCATAAAAAATGGGTGAGCACCGAATATTCAATAAAAACAAACAGTAATTCGACATGGAAATGGACCAAGAAATGGCTCACAACAGAAAAAAACGGGCAATGTAATATAAATAAAATAGTATTGGCACTAGTGGATGAACGATATTTGAATGAACGACTGTGGGCTTTAGAAACATGATATTTACATCTGGTCTGGTGAATTGTTGAATTTTTTGTGAGAAGGTCAGACAAGTAGACAGGAACTTTGTTGTTGATACATTTGTGAACTAGATTTTTTAAGTGTTGGTCGTGCCTTTCCTGGATAGTTGGCCAGTTGAGTGAATTTCTGTAAGATGTAACATGGTCTGACTTTTTGAGTCCACACTGAATGCGAACTGCAAAATTAATTATGCGTTGTAGATTGCTTTTGAGAGTAATAAGACAGTGTCACAGTAGTCTAAAACAGAGAAAACTGTAGCCGAGATAACATTTTTGCGAACCTTTTCTGGAATACATCGTCTGACATGGGCCAATTTCGTCAGACGATAGCCACATGCTGGGCGGAGGTAGGCAACATTGACCAGCTGAGTTCTTGGTCAAGTCTTAAACCTAAACAGGTAGCAGAAGGAGATGCTTTGACTTTAGTACTTTGATTGGAAAGAACTTCCATGTAATTTGGTTTAATTGATTTCGTAGTTATTTATTTTAAATCGTAGGGAATTAAATCGAACTTTCTTTTGAATGTTGTGTAATTGTTTCAAAAAATTCTTGAACTATGGTGATAAGTTTTTCCCCAATATGTTTTTGTTTCCCAGAATTCAAATGAAGATGATAGTTCTCATCTGGCTGATCTGGTCGTTGCCATGGACACCTTCACCGATGGCATTATGACGTATATAAATACTGACCTCAACGTCACAATCTCTGTACAAACGGACAACATTGGTAATATTATATTTGTAAATTTTAGGATATCGTCTTCGATTTCTTCGTCCGTCCCTTCCCATTTTGTTGTAAACTGCAATAAATGTCTTTAAACATCTTTAAATTCATCGTCCATTTTTCTTCGATGTTCTTCTTACAGAGCTGCAGGCTAAGAGCGTCGACATAGCAACCATTGGAAACAGCTCAGTGTCGTTGGGAACCGACAAAAGCAACATAACCATGCCAACCAGTTTATGGATTGATTCTGGTAAAAGTGACTGAACATTTACAGAATGAAATGAAATTAACCATCGTCATCATCAAAACATATAGTTTTATCCTTTTTGGATTCCTACTCTTGAATGGGTATACAAACTTCAATTATTTGAAATATTTGCGGATAAAAGTAAATTATACTTACGTATACGGGAGAAAATTGCTTGCTTAAATGATAAACACGCTAACATATGTAAGTGTAAAAAGCAAGTTTCAATAATGGCTACTCATTCCCTACTATTATAACCCGTCAGGTTTCACCAATGTCTCAGTTGTCTTCGTACACTACAAGACCCTCGACCAGATCAACTCACAGCTATCCAATGACGTCAAGAGTGACGTCATCTCGCTGTCGGCAACGCCGTTGCCAGAAATTCCCTTTGCGGAAGACATCAGCATAACACTGCAGGTCGAAGAGGTGAAATAATATGTTTTACCGATATGAATTAAGTGTATCTGAAAATAATTAAACTAATGTAACCGGAAACTCAAGTCTACATGGATCGAGTTCATATATTTTAAAAATTACTGGCTTTGTTCTTGAACGCCCAAAGACATAATATTTTGTTTGTAAACATAACCAGCGTGTGTGACATATTTATGCTTTTTGCGAATAGATTCGTAAACAAGTACAAAACTACACTTTTTAACTGTGTAACTATACTGATACCAATGAAATAGTACAGAAATTGTATATATATATATTCGACTGACGATTACGTGTTCGACTGTAATACGTCGGCGTGGTTTTGTGGTGAATTTGTAAAATTAAATTACTCATCTGTCACCGCAGGTGTCCACAGGAAGTTTGGTATGTGGGTATTTGGACTACACAACTACACCGAGGTAGGGAGAGTTAAACGTTATAGGGCAATTAAAAAGCATATATCATCTCTTTGAGAGAGCTTTCTGATTTTTGTGCTCTTGTTCAGCGCCTTAGAACATGACATCGTAATGGATTTTGGCGCTATATAAATGCTTTTGATTGATTGATTGATTGATTGATATAATTTCACGTGCGGATATCGTTTTGTTGATGAGTCTTGTACACGGTCACGGCCAATTTTCAAATGATCTCAGTCTAGGGATAAAAGTACAGGGATTTATAGCACGGAAAAGAAAAGGTTTAGAATTTAATTGGAGCAAAACCTCACGCCATCCGAAAAATACCAAATATCTGCATTTCAGTTATGATACTTTGCATTCTTTCTCTGCAGCGAATGGAAAACTGACGGCTGCCAAGCAACGACATCAGGTGACGGTCAGGTGACGTGTGACTGTAATCATATGACCAATTTTGCATTACTAATGCAAATGGTGGACTTTGAGGTGAGTTGGGCTTTGGGATGACTTCTCTGTGCAGTGTTATGTTATTGAGCATCAAAAGTGAATGTGTAGATAGCTTACGTATACTCGACAGACCAATGTAGACATTCACTTCAACGGAATAGAAAAAGCCACCATCCATCGGACAAAGATGGTGGCATTTCCCGGTTTAAGTTTCTTGTGTTTACGATTCATGTCTGTTTTTCTCTATGTAACTCTCTCTTTCTGGTCTTGCTTCAGGTTTCTGCCCCCGATTCAGCGGCGCTGACATGGATTTCCCGCGTTGGTTCAGTGTTTTCGTTGATCGCCTTGGTCATCACGTTTGTTGTGATTCTGCTCATCAGGTATGTCAACTTTATCCGTTTTGTTATCATTTCGAATATACGCAGTTTGTACCGCCATCCAAGACATTCACACAAACTGAACTCTTCCGAATATACTGCTGTACTTGCATCGTGTCAAAAGCTCACAAAGTTTCACGTTAGATGTTGCACCGCATTCGACCGTAAATCCAACTGAAATATGAGATCGGTGCTGTTCAATATGATTTATCACACGGTGAAAAACAAACATGAAAGTCTTGCACCCAGAAAACGTTGTGACGTCATGTAATATGCAAATAGCATCTAAGTCTTGCATGCCTGGACTCAATACATTGCGCGTCAAATAACTTCTTCGTGTCAACATTTTCGATAACTTTCTCTTTTATCTCTTTCTGGCAGGCTTAGTTCAGATCGGGCGATGATTCTCCTGAATCTATGCGTGTCGTTGTTCTTTGCACAATTATTGTTCATCGTCGGCGCCAAGGCAGTATCCTATGAGGTAAATATTCAAGAAAACAACCTCGAGAGAAAAAATACGTGGACTTTCAGGAGATACCTTTTGAAAAATCATTTTGAAAAAATAACATATTTTAGAGGTACTTTTTAAATCTTTATTGTGAGAGTTGATTTTCTTTCTTTAGGTTCTTTTGTTACTTCCTCCTCATATGACTATTACTTACTGGTGACGGCATAATTATGAGATTACAGCCTATACAATTAACCTTTACAGACACAGATTTTGCGCAGATAACTTCCCGGGCAGCGTTTTCCAACGTAAGGGTTCACGAAAATATCCTTCTTGTACAAAGTAGCATTAATAGTACACCATAACAACTTAAGTTCTCCACAGTCCTTGGTACAGATTGCTATACTCTGCCACAGCAATTAAATGGTGTATCATCGAGCTAACTTCAGAAAAATCCTTATTTCTATACATTTCATTATTCTGTCAACCTGTTCATCTTTAGGCTTTATGCAAAACAGTGGCCATAGCCCTCCATTACCTATTCCTGGTGGTGTTTTTCTGGATGTTGGTAGAAGGCATACAACTTTTGACTAAGGTCCGTAACGTCATGTGGCGTGCCAAGACCACAATGATATGGTACGCTGTGATTGGTTGGGTGTTTCCCGCAGTCATTGTCATCATAACAGTCGGGATTAGGTTTGAATATTATGCAAGTGGGGACAGGTAAGCAAAACTTTAGAAATCACGTAATAAAAAAATATGTCTCTTGCGTTGAAGTGATCTTTACTATTTAAAGTTCCATTACCGGTATGGTTTTGCATTTTTTCCCCGATAAGATGGTTTGAAATCAACATGCAGAAAGAGACTTAAACTTTCGCTCAAACTTTCCGCAAGCAATATTTCAAGCATTCTCTTTCAAAATAAAAAAAAATAAAGATTGGGGGTCACCGTGCAAATTTTGGTACTGGAGAAACAAATTACCGATATTTGTCGGAGAACAAATGACACATCATTTGAACATTATTAATAGGACTAAGCAGAGCCTATGTGTTATCTTTCTACCAATTCAGACTCTTTGGTAACTTTCATCCAATGACTGTGGACTATAATCTCCCGCCAAAAAAATGTTTATCCTTTGGTGTTCTATTACATTCGGTGCATGCGCTTTGGTGCCTTTACATGTAATTGCTACAGTTGTGTTCCGGTTGGCGCCTTTTTTATCTCACGGCGTGTTCAGTAATAAAGCTTGTGTTCTCAGCATGAACTGGTGTCGTTCGCAGTTCTGTGTATAAGTCAGACAAGAACCTTGATCATAAAACCCCATCACGACATTTTTTGGTGCCGAGACCAGGATAAGGATGTCTGACGAGGAGCAGCAACCAACTCAAGCCGAGCAAATGGCAACGAAATTGGCCAAGTTGAAACTCAAGCGCAGGGGACAACGTGCCCAAATGACGAGGCTGTTCAACCGTGCAGAACAACTCACATCAACGTTCGCTGCAGCTGAGAACAAGACTGAAGCTTACAGGATACTCACAGCATTGAACACTCAACTGACTCAGAAATACGAATCTTTAACTAAGATCGAAGAAGATATCTTAGATAATACGGATGAAGCAAGCTACGATGCTGCGAGCCAAGAATCCGGCGACTACATGTCCGAGATATTCGAGAGAAACGACAAGATCACTGATTTCATCAAAAACAACAAACCGAACAATGCGACTGGCCCATCGGCGAACTCCGACACCGCTACTCAAGACACATCGAAGAAAACTGTCGCATTACCGAAACTACAGCTGAAAACTTTCTCAGGAAACGTACTCGAGTGGGTGAGTTTCTACGACACTTTCAAATCGTCCATCCATAATGATAAGAACCTCGAGAACATTCAAAAGTTCACATACTTACGCAGCGTTTTAACTGATGAAGCTGCCCGTACGATTAGCGGTCTCGCCTTGACAAACTCCAACTACGACCATGCTTTAGAGCTACTCATCGAACGCTACGGACAGAATCATTTGATCATCGATGCGCACATGACTGCACTGTGGCAGATTCCTCAACCTACGAGTGACATTAACAGTCTGAGATTGTTTTATGACACATTAGAAAGTCATATTCGCGGTTTACAATCACTTGGCAAAGAAGAGAACGCTTATGGAGAACTTCTCATTCCCATGATTCGAGATAAACTACCTAACAATATTCGGAAACAAATCGCAAGAGATCACGGAAACAAGGCTTGGACTTTACCAGAGTTGCGCAAAGCCATCCTACGGGAAATCGACGCCATTCAAGCCGGAGTTCCACTCGATGAGTTATCGGTTGCGGACACAGCAACACAGCCTAATATGACCGCTTCATTTCATACTAAGGCCGCATCTACGCGCACAACAAAGCCTTTGAGAATCAAAACATGCGTGTTTTGTAAGGGAAATCACTACACAAGTGATTGCCAAGTTGTCACCGACCCGAAACGTCGCTTAGACATTGTCAAACGCGATCGTCTCTGTTACAATTGCCTTGGAAAGCATCGCGTGAGCGATTGCAAGTCTCGTTACACTTGCAAGATCTGCAAGCGTAAACATCACTCTACCCTTCATCATGACACCAATCAGCTACAACGTCTGAGAAAAAGGGAACTTCTGAAGTTCATGTGGCATTGGCGAAGACAGACGACACAAAGGGAAATCTACACCCAACGGATCGGTTCTCCTCAAGACGGCAGTCATTCCTATGTCGGTCGGCGATAGGAAACCTATCAACGCTACCGTGCTGTTTGACGATGGGTCCAACAGAACTTTTATCACGCAGCGATTTGCTGACAAACTCAACTTGAAATCGGACACTCATGAGAACGTGAGCCTGTCAACATTCGGGACAATTCGAAACAAATTCATTCCATGAAAAGTGCAATGGTAACTTTGCACGAACAGAATGGGCATACCAGTACTGTCAACGCCCTGATAATTCCCGAGATTTCGTCCAACCTATTCAACCACGTGTCAGCAGAAATACTCAACTCAGACCATCTACGGGGATTAAAGCTTGCCCACCCAGTTTCCAATGTTAAAACTATGGAAATTGATGTACTCATCGGAGCTGATCAATATTGGAACTTTGTTGGAAACCATATCGTGCGCGGGGCAGGTCCAACTGCAATATCATCTAAGTTCGGCTACTTGTTGTCCGGTCCTACTGGAAAGCGTGGGAAATTGGACTCTGACATTAATATTCATCACGTGAACGTAGAAACACACACCGACGATGACATACGAAACTGGTGGAATTTAGAGCTCATCGGAGTGAAGGCAGACTCGCAAAATGATGAAAATACCGACTTCGAAACATATCGGGACACTCATCTACGTGTTGAAAATGTAAATACATAGCCCGTTTACCATGGAAAACTGATCATCCGCCACTGCCTTCAAACTATGCGGCAACTGAAAATCGCACGCGCGCTATGGTTCGCCGTTTGGCCCCTGACTTAACGAAGAGATATGACGATATCATCACCGATCAACTGCGCCGAGACTTCGTCGAGAAGATTCAAGATGACACAAAACTGAAGGACATTATTTGCCGCATCGAGCTGTCAAGAAGGACTCAGTTACCACTCCGATACGTATTGTATACGACTGCAGTAGCAAACAAATGCTGACTCGGCAAGTCTAAACGACTGTCTTCAAACTGGGCCGTCATTAATCAATGATTTACCTGCCATTTTGCTACGATTTCGCGCTAACCGAATCGCTTTCGTCAGTGACATTGAAAAGGCATTCTTAAACATACGTCTAGAGGAAGACGAGCGTCAATACACCAAATTTCTTTGGTTATCGGACATTCGTGATCCCGAAAGTCCATTTGATGTTTATCAATTCAAGTCTGTTCTGTTTGGGGCGGCTTGTTCCCCATTCATGCTCAACGCTGTAATCAAGACCCACTTGGAAAGTAACGCCTCCATACCGACAGCTGATGACCTCAAACATAATATTTATGTTGACAATGTGATAGACGGTGCAGAGTCTGATGAAAGGCCGTGTCATATTACAACGACGCAAACCACCTCATGCAGTCGTGTGGGTTCAAGTTACGCTCATGGACGTCCAACAGTGAACGACTATGTGAACTCGCAAAACAGGATGATATCTACGAACCCTCCCATGATGTACCAGTACTCGGCCTGCGTTGGGAACCAGAAAGCGACACGATGACCTACTCAGAAAATAATAGCGAGCCTATTCCAAATGAATTGATAACGAAACGAGATGTTCTCAGTTCCTCCGCTACACTGTACGACCCACTGGGCTTCGTAGCTCCAGTTCACATCAGAGCTAAACTCTTTGTACAGTCACTATGGAAACGCGGGCTCCCTTGGGACGAACCGCTCGATGCTGAATTGAACTCTCAATGGATACAGATCGCAGCGGACTTGAATGCTACACGCAAGACGACAATAAACCGCCCTATACACAAGTTATACCCTCTTGAGGTAGCCTCTCAAGAATTATCATCATCTGAAGACAAAGATATGAACGAGCGGGAAGACACCCATCGGCAAGAAATTTCTACTGAGAAAACCAATGACCCGCCAGAGTCGGGCAGACCGTCCAGAGATGCAGCCAGGATGAGAATATCCGAACTTTCATAAATTGCTGTAACTGTTGAGTCAATTAACTCTCTGAAATTTCTGAGTTTTTTGTTCAAACGAATCATTTATTGATAATTCATATTGAAAGTGTTCAAGATTATCTTTCGTCGCCGGGAGAATGTCGGAGAACAAATGACACATCATTTGAACATTATTAATAGGACTAAGCAGAGCCTATGTGTTATCTTTCTACCAATCAGACTCTTTGGTAACTTTCGTCCAAGGACTGTGGACTATAATCTCCCGCCAAAAAAAATGTTTATCCTTTGGTGTTCTATTACATTCGGTGCATGCGCTTTGGTGCCTTTACATGTAATTGCTACAGTTGTGTTCCGGTTGGCGCCTTTTTTATCTCATGGCGTGTTCAGTAATAAAGCTTGTGTTCTCAGCATGAACTGGTGTCGTTCGCAGTTCTGTGTATAAGTCAGACAAGAACCTTGATCATAAAACCCCATCACGACATATTTTAAATTCAAAATGGCCTCCACTCCTCAGTTAACTCTATGGAGAAAAAATAACATTTTCGATTTTCGAAAAACTAAGACGGCATAAAGCTTTCTTGCACCAAGGGCTATAAAATGAGCCCTATAAGTGGTAGATCAGAAAATAATTGTAAAAGTTTGAGAGTCCGAATATCTGTCTTCGAGGCACAGTCATATTCTACCTTGATAACGGGGAAAAACATCTCTCCGAAGATTGGATGGTAGTTTTTGGTAAGCAGACTGCAAAAAGATACAGCTAACAGGGATTTCATTTCATTTCGCCTTCTTACAGAAGATGGCAACTTAACTGAGCCATAGCGAGGACTTACTAGTACTCTGTACAAACTACATCCGCTACTGTATTACGATGTAGTTATAAAAATACTTTTGATAACATTACGTACTACCATCTCGATTGCACCACTACATTGTATTTTTCATCGCCGTACAGTTCAGCTTTCTGCTAAGACCTTTAATCCCTGTTCAATTTTAACTATAACATTCGCAGGCTTTAGGATATATATTAGAATTTATTGCTGATGAGCTCCACATTTCAATTAAATATTGTTTGTTTGAACTTATCCTTTTTAGCTGTTGGATATCCCAGGAAGATGGCGTCATATTTTCATTTGTTGGTCCAGTTCTCGCTGTCATCGTTGTGAGTATTTACAAAATTAGTTTTCCGATTCAATTTTAACAGGTTTGTCGTTCATCGCCTTCTTGAGCACATATCCTTCCCACGAGATTATGCAAGCTTTGAAAAAGTTTCGAATCTTTGAGTTGAAGTCTTAGTGTTAGAATAATTATAGTTTTTCCGATTTTATTTACGTCTGTCGTTCATCGCCCTCTAGAGTACTTCTCGCGAGATGTATTATGTTGAAAGTTTCAAATACAATCCTTGAGTTGCGGTCAAAGGCAAGTCCACTCACAGCTTTTAACACTCTTGGAGTCAAAGCAGACACCACGAAAACTGTTTATTCGTGTAAATACCAACCGTCACCTCTAACAGTTCCGAGTCTCGGCACTTGAACTGTTTAGGCCTTACATCTCATTTTACAAATTATAATCGGATTTCGATCGACAAATCGACAGTCTTGTTTGAATACAAATGAAGGAGTTGGAAAGTTGTTTCTTTATCTAAACTTTAAAAAGAGGACCAAAAATACGCCTTTTTAGCGAAAGAATCCACTGATACGAAGCTTTAAAGTTAATTTCCTGTCTTGTTGGTCGCTTGCGTTCTTAAGACCAAAATATAAACGACGGATCTCTTTTATATACTTTAACTTTTAAAGTTAACAGCTGGACATATATTGCAATCGCATAATGGTTGTTATTACCATTTCTCCTTCAAGTATTTTCTATGTTGTGTTCTGATCCCCATCTGAACTTTCAGATCAACATATCCGTTCTGGTGGTAGTACTGAGGACATTTCTGTCTGTTAAGGCCAATGCTAAGAAGAAGGATATCGAAAAGATCAAGTAGGTTTCCTGAGAATCAAAAAGAGAATACGAGGATACCACATAGATTAGTAGTGCTGGTTTATGATGGTCGAATTCTGATGTTTCAATTCCTCTGCGATTTTCCAATGCACGCAGTAATTGGTGGTACGCAGTAATTGGTGGGAGCCCATTTCCATAAAACTCTTTTCAAATGGCAATTATACTGATTCTGTGCGAGATGCTATGTTCATTGTGCATAATAATTTTGTGTTTTTCGCGTAAAATATTATCTTTGAAATGCCCTCCCAAATTGGATCTGATACCTAGTATGTTGACAATTGAGATATAACCCTTCCAATTCGTTTCCAGTCATTTTCTTTCATTCTAAGTTTGACATTCTCTCTATTCGACGCTCCAGGGCGAGTATTCGGGCAGCCGTGGTACTGGTTCCGTTGCTGGGTGTGACGTGGATATTCGGCGTCTTTGCCATCAGCAAACAAACCATCTTCTTTCAGTATCTGTTTGTGATATTGAACTCTCTGCAGGTATTCATCAAAATTTCATAACAATGATATAATACAACTCTAGATGGCGGGAGGGTTTGTAAAATGCTGAACAGTTTCTAATATATCATCCCGTCCAAGCTGAGAGAGAGAGAGAGAGAGAGAGAGAGAGAGAGAGAGGGAACAACGCCGTGGGATCAGGCCTTTTTGAGATATTTATTCCAGTTAATAAGGCAGTGTTACACCGTAGATGACTCGCTATAAACGTTTAAATCCTGCGCACTCGACACTTTCCAACTTTCACCGTGTACATGTAGTTCTTACTACAAATCATTTTTTCTTACAGGGGGTCTTCATTTTCATATTTCACTGTCTACTGAACGAAGAGGTAAGACGAAAGAAAACAAAATATTTCGGTAACTGACCATACATATCAGGAAGGTGTACGACTTAAAACCGGACAAAACAGAAAATATGAAAATTCTTTGTCATCGGTTATGGATAAATGTTTAAAAGTACATTTCGATTTGTCCGACCTTTTGTTCCAAATTATGCATTTGCAGATAATAGAAGTATAAACGTTTTCAATTTGGGAATCGTAATAAAGACTTTGTCATTTCTGAAAAATGTTGTATTTTATCTGATTTTTGGAACATGAATAATATCGCAAATCAACGACGTTACAAGTTTTCATAAAAATGAAGAGCTAGGAGAACGTGTTCAATTTAGATGTCCATTTTGATGGAATCGGCAGGCAGACGACGCCGAAAGTCACCGATCTGAACCATTTGGGCAATGTGGACAGATCTGCATGCGGTTTCTATATTTGCAGTTGCATATAGGACCTGAAAACTAGAAATTATCCAACCTGAACAAATCAAAGACAAACAAAATACAGCAGCCAGATTGACAGTTGACGCACTGAGATGGTTGTAACTAAGAGTATGTCAGTCATTTACTGTGTATGTCATTTACCAACAGGTGAAGACATCTTTCCGGCGGAAATACAGGAAAGGCTCCAAAGTTGGGTCGAAGACAGGAAAGACAACGGGATGTAACAATGAGAGCATGACCACGACATCGACAGGTACCGCTACATCCATGTAGAAGAACGTGTGGCAACATCAACACATAGGTTTGTGTTTTTGTATTGACCAATAAGAACGCCGATAACAACGCAAGTATTGAATAGAAGCGACAAATTCATTGGGCAAGCGTAGTGTCGAAGTACAGGTATTCCACATACCTGTACGGACACGGCAATTTTTCATTGGCCAATAAGATTACATCAAGACTTGTCGCCATTGACAGTTCCACGATACACTCCACGACACTGAGCGGCAAAACACTATAGAATTTACAATGTTCTCGTGATAGCAATACAGATACGAATGTCATTTACAAAATGAGGCCACAAATTTTAGACAGGTGAGGTGTCTCAGATGTTAATATTTGCGTAAAAATTAACTTGGGAGCGTGCAGATTTATTGGCTTGGTCCGGAAGTTGGGAGGGGGAGAGGGGAGGAGAATCTGAAATGGAAAAATGCAAGGGGAAACGTGTTATGCTTTTTTCATATACACATGACAGAGGAGCGGGGTCACATGATTTTTAAAACTGCCCTCCCAGTCAAAGCCTTGTTTCAGAGTATAAAAATATTCTGAGTAATTAAGGCAATTCTCTGTATGCTTTCATTCTCTGAAGTACTAGTTATAAGTTATAAGTCTGAAGACAAGTATATGTATTTCTCTGTGTTATTAACATCTTACCTTGGCAAGTCTACAAAGGATTGTCTTTACCGTGAAAGTTACCGGCAGAATTCAAATTACAGGTATCAAGCATGGTTTTGCTATTAGGTTAGGTGGAGGGGAAGTCAAATATCAAAAAGAGATCCGGCATTGGGTTACAAGTTCATTTTGAGATGCATGATAGCTGTACTATTAATGTAATTATATAGATGTTACTCAAGAAACGTGTGCAATACCCATCTGTGGAAGTGGAAACGGGGAATAATTTAAATGTACTTGAAAAGTATCTATTACTTTGTTTTTTATTGTAAATGAATATAAATATTGGAATGTGGTGACTCGGAAATGTATACAGTATAAGTTTTGTATTGTAACTCTCTTTAAATAAATATATAATACATAAATTGCGTCCCGGATGAGCACACTTCCAGTTCTCTTTTGGCCTCATTTATCCTAGACCTGGGTAGCAAGGCAATCCCTACGTGAGATTCAAGGTAGAACGCACCTCAGGGACAGAAATTTGGGCTTTCAAATTTTATCAATTCTCTTCTGACCTACCACTTGTGGGGCTCATTTGTGAAAAAAGAAAGAAAAGTTTTTACCGTCTTTGTTTTTCAAAAATCAAAAATTTTATTTTTCCCCATAGAGTTACACAGGGATGGCGGCCATTTCAAATTTCAAATATCGCGAAATTTTAGATAATTTGTCTCGCTTGTACCAAATTTTGCACGGTGACCCCTGATTTTTATTCTTGCTTTGGTTAGAGAATGGTTGAAAGTTTCACTGAGGAAAATTTGAGCAAAAGTTTAAGTCCTTCACTTTCGAGGTGCATACTACCTTAAAAGCAGAGTAGGATCTTGTAAAAAAGTCTTTCCACCGATTTTTTTGTCAATGCAAAGTTTATCATGTACCTGGTGGCTGTTGTCATTGTTCACAATTAAAGGTATACTGTCACCTGTTCCAATTTTGCCACACTAACCATGGAAAGAGAAAATTTAACCAATCACAGATTTTAAGCGGGTGGCGGCTTTTTAAAGACAGCGCCCTCACTTGGGCATTTTGAATACCATGGAACGCCCCTTTGACCATATATGGGCATATTTCGATTACAGGTGACTGTATACCTGAATTTCAAATAGTTTCAAGTTAAATCTGCAAGTGCTCCCTCCCCCCGACTAGCATGACTTAAGCCCCTTGGATTAGAAGGCTCAGGGAGAAATAAAAAGTTGAAAGATCCCAGACAATTTTTTCTTTTGGTGGGGAGGGGCGGTTGCATAGCTCTAGAGAGGAGGATTTATGTACAAAATCACGTTGAAAAGAAAAAGAGTGCTCAAGATTAAGTGTATACCTGTCTTGGAAGATACTATTGCTAGTTGCAGTAATGTGTCAGGGCATGTAATAGTTTAATGGATTTTATGACAAATTTTGGCAAAATATGTGGATGTTTACTGCTTGCCATAGATTCAACAGGTTCTTTTGGAACAAAGTTCCTTATAGGGTACGTAAAAGTTCATCATTACTCACACACAATTAGAAAATGTCAAAAGCTTCAAAAAGCTTGACAGCTTCAAAACCTTGCCTTTACAGGTTGCATGTAATTAGGGGCAGCATGCCACTATGGTATCAACTCTACTAGGACTGATCAGATGTAGGAATACTTTTTCAAAATTTCTTTGAAATATTCATGTCTGTATTAGATGTCAACTTTTACCAGATATTGGCAATTTACCCTTGACGTGATTAAATGAAAACCGTCCATCAATGTCACAGTCTCAGTAGTCTTTGTTATATGAATCATTGCGTCCTACGTCCACCAAAAAGGACATTTCATAGACCCTTTTTGGAGGGTTTATGGACATTTCAAGGCTTCGTTACACAGCATCTATTCCATGGTGCAGAGCACTATTAAAAGTTCAGAGAAATATGCAATTTCTGCACAGCTTCCCCAGAACAGAAATCTTCGTCATTGTCTTGTCATTGCTGTACTATTGACCTTCAATGTTTGGAAAGAATTGGGCACTCATGTTACCTTTTTAATATGTATGTACCAAAAATAAAAGCAGCTGAACCACTCACTCACCCACGTTTTTTCATTTTAAATCATTTCCACATTTTAAAAGTTTGTTTGAATCTTTTTGGAGACTGATATCTTCACTTGGCAAAAATAATAAAGTGGATGACACATCTTGACACCAAATATTGACGTGATCATGCCACACTTCTCAAGTTTTTGCAAAGGACTGACATACAGACAGACAGACATACAAATGATGAACAGACTGATCCAAATAATAGTTCCCCCATACTGTACATGCGTATAGCAATATGGAGCTAAAAATGATCTCTACAAATGAAAGAGAAAAATTCACACTGAGATTATCAGTAAGGAAAAAAGCCAATTACTTTCTTTTTGGAGGGGGGGGGGGGTTAATATTTTTGGCCCAGTGTGCGAAAAACCCACCAGGACCCTTGTGCCATCACTGAAGACAACTTCTGAAGGTACGAAACTAAATCACACCAGTACGGATGATTATCTATAACAAAGTGAAATGTTGTAGATGTGGCTTACATAATTGAAGAGGCTAGCTTGCCATTTTTTTGTCAAGATATCTCCTTTCCTAAAACGCACTATCTGACAGCTTTCTTACTCCATTTGTAGACTCTTTGCAATGTCTTCGGAGTTTTTTCAAAGGAATTCTTTCATTCATGTATGTTTAAAACACTATACTGCACATGAGAACAGCCGTTCTACAGATAGTCACATTGTTTTGCATCGATTCAATTCCAGATAAACATTTCTGACAATCTGAAATAGTCATTTTTGTCCACCATCACAACTATATTTCACATCACCGCATAGAAGTCTTTACTTTGATTGTAGATTCTGTCCATGATGTCAAAGGTCAAGGGCAGTTTTACATACCACATGAGCAGAATTGCGCCCTCTCTGTCAAAGAAAAAAAACCACTGTCCACTGGAGACAGCCTTTGTCTTCAACAACAGATAATACTTTATTGCACTCCGAACACCTTCCATATGTTGACATTATGCAGGAAATGTTCCATAAATAAAAAAAATCGACCAAATACCACATAATATGGCTAGATAAACAACCAAATAAATGAGAGGAAAAAGAAATCTTGAATAAAATAAGTAATGTTCTAATTTTAAATCTAAAAGTATGTCTCTACAAATGAATACATGTTGGAAAAAAGAAAGTTTTACATCGAATAACTAACAGAACTCTACAAACTAAAAATTTTCTGCGAAGAAGTGAATTTTCTCCTCTAAAACTTTACAGTACATCACCATCCTCCTCTTTGTGGCCCCCTCCCTACCCTCCCCACCCAGGACTGGAAAAATATACACACATAATTGTACTGCATAGAGAGAATAGACGACAACAGTACTGGAATGAATTCGCTAAAGTCATGAGATCACACACATCAAATGTATGAACTTGACCGATCTCAGCACAAAAAGGGTTAACCTTCAGACAAGATATTTACTTCTCTTTAAAAAAATTATAAACGGTTGAGATTGTTCAATATTGGTTTTAAAAAACATAAGTTTTACAAAATTAAGAGTCGCTGACAAATCTTTTGTCCTTACTCACTACAAATCAACAACATCAATCCTGATTGGTCGGTTGGAAGATGTTCATGAATAATTTCATTCTGCTAATCAGAGATATCAATCCTGATTGGTCAGTTGGCAAATGTTCCGATGAAATTGCATGCCACTAATCAGATATATCGATGCTTATCTGTTGGATGACAGATGTTGGTAAGTAATTTCACACTTCTAATCAGAGATCTCAATCCTGATTGGTTGGTTGGCAGATGTTCATGGGTCCATGTAACCAAATCATCGCCAGATTGACTTGTACAATGGTACATGATAGCAGTTGGAGGTTCTTTTCCCATGCTAAGTGCAGCAATCTCCACAAAAGGTATGAGTGATTGACATTGAGAAAACACTACTTACACTTGAATAGGTTCAATGACAGTTCAAATCCTGTCAAATTCATATTTTTCTCTGAGTAAGCAATTTGTGCACCTCATGGGCAAGGTCAAAGGTCACATTAGGATTCATCTGCTGTGTCTAAAAAAAAACTTGGTTGTGGGGCAGATGATGATTCTGTACAGCTTTTGATTTTGAACAATGAACATTCAAATATTTGCGCAATAAAATCATGTGTAGATTGGAGTGCTATAAGTGAAACCACAGAGTGAAGGAAATGAATAAAGAAGTCCCTGAGAAGAAACAGCTTGCGTTGAAAAACTCTACAAACACGACATATCACAGGGAAACTACATTTTAATGTACAATTAGGAAATATTTACAAAGTTTGACTAAACAAGAAGAGCATTTCAAACAATGGAATTAAATTCAATTAGCGATTTCAACTTTCACAATTGTATTTCTCAATGTGAACAATTCTCTGTCCTATTGTTCTCTTACATTGGGCTGAAAATGGACAACCTGAAATTTGCAGTGCAAATGTAGAAAATGAAATCTAACACAAGCGTTGGATTCAACTTGTGAAGAAACTACCAATCTGTGTTCTTAGGGCCAGTAGCTGTGACACTTGATGACTTTTTCACAAGTTCAATTTCTATGTAAAGATTGCACCTTCTTGTTCTTCTCCCTAGAGAAGGTTAAAACACCAACTTTTCATCTTGCCAATATAGTGTCTATACATGTTATTGTTTATATTTGAATTCTGGTTTGAACTGGAATTCACAGCTCAACAATAACAATGCAGTTTACATGTACAGGATGGGTTTACAAACTCAATACTGTGTATCTCAACATGGTTTGAGGAGTAGAACAAGAAACTGTAGTTGACATTAAAACTAAAACAGTGAAAAAAACATCAGAAGTTACAGTTGCTGGCCCTTTAATGCAAGCACTTGTGAGAAATAGTGGACACAAACCATTGGATTCAAACAGACAGGGGTTTTATTGGGATCCTCCAGTTGGGTACCCCTAACAATCAAGACCCCCTAGGTCGATGGTGATTAACGCAAAACCCTGTCTGTGATCTTCACTGATGCTTTGCCATCGTTTCAAGGATATTGAGGCAAAATGCGACAATAGTGCGGAGTAAAATGTGTACGACAGTGACTAACCATTAGACAAGAATACGAAATTTACAAAACTTTAAGCACTGCCATGAGCTGCCCAATTAAATAGTGGCCTGTTAGCCTGTCAGAACATATCCAAGATTAAACTGAGGGTGATAATACATGATCATTAAAATCAAGAAACTGTTGCTTCTGAATTTTTTATAATGGAATCACTATCTTTGCGCCTCCACTTGTTTTCTTGAAATAAACAGTAAGCAAATGACAGAAACAAACAGGTATTTAAAATTGGAGAGATAAGATCTGATGTCGGCACCAGTTACAGAATAGAAATGCATCTCAAGCGTGATAATTCCTCTGAAATTAACATGTCAGAGATTCTAGCCATGATATGGACAAACATGGACAGCTAGAAAAGCTGACATGGGGAAATTAATACTGTCCTGGAGTGGTTGTGGTTGCTAAGGTTACCACAAAACATGTGATACTGTTTTGATACTGCTCTAAATTCATGGCAATCAAGGGTAATGGAATAAATCATGCCAACATCGGAGAGAAAGTGCATTAAAAAAAATTTCCACACATGATGTGAGAGATATGATACAATGTATACAGATTCATTGGTCGATGGATGTCTAAGAGAGTTAATAAAGTAAATAAAAAACATGTAAAGAAAGGCACAGGTTGTACAGAATAAACAAGAGCATAGGATAAAAAGTTCCTTTTATTTTCAAGGAAAACTTTTCTGATTTCAAGGTAGTGGAGCGACTAGCGCACCAATAGCAATCATTCCACGGGGTCAAAGGTTAAACAGGGGTCAAGCTGTCTGTTTACAACATTTGCTATTTGGATGTTCATGATTACCATTTAACACAAGTACAACTTATGGCAATTAACCGTCAATGGGATCTGTCACTTGTGAAACTATACATCACTTGTTCCTTTGAGATAATCATCCTTACGGCACGATTTATACTCCTTCCTCTAATGGTCACATTGACAATCACAGCCAACCAAAAAGTGATCACATTTCTTTCACAGCTGCTCTACAATTGAAATTACTTCACTCATGCCGAATCCCCATCTCCATAAAAGACAGCAAACTGAAACTGTCGCAGAAATAATTTATGGCAGAAACTTTCATTATTTTATACAAAACTCTAAAGCTTTATGACCAGACAGGTTTCAGACATTCAAATAAAAAAAAGATCTTCTGAAGCATCAGCACTAACTATGGTGAAATTCTAGTAACTTTTTTTTTCGTATTTCAAAATTTTCCATAAAGTAAACCTACAAGATAAAACAAATGAAAATCTTTCTATGTAGCTTTTTGCTTCATTTCACACAAAGCACGCAGAATGTTAGGTGCGATATGATAGTTTGGTTTTTTTCAAATATAGACACTTCAAAACCTAATGAGATGCAGGCTGACCTGAGTGTACATGTCAAGATCACCAAAGTTCAGCTGCTGTAGATCTCCAGTATTTCAGATAGACGTTTCGTTTTGATATTACAGGCAACAATACTGCGGCACTGTCTTGAGTTGTTCAGTACCCTTCATACATCTCCTTTTGTTATGTTACTTCACAATTTTTGGTAGGTAAGTTGACACGAAATTTCCACAGCCTGTGTTCAGCAATTTTACGTTCCACAACCAACTCGCCTTAAAGCCAATCTCATCTTTCATACCTTGTTTAAAGTCGACACAAAAAATACAAACCAACGTACTAATGTGCGGTACAGTCGTACAGAGAAACTGTTGGTCGATTGCCTCTGTTTGGAATGAACCAAACTCTACTTATCTTTCCATCACCCTTTGTTGAACATATCTCCCCTGCTAGCGTTTGAGAAGTGGACCAACCCAATACAGACTATGACCACCGAGGTCATTCCATTGTCAAGCACAGGGATAGACACTCCGTGAATCATCTGAACAATGAAATATATTTTCTGAGAGGACACAACTTCTTTACTGAAAAATGGTTCAGCAAATACATTTTTCTGTAGATTTGTTATGTTTACCTTACGAAATTAAGGTTGTGGTTTTTTTTGCAAAAACGTTTAGCATTTTATATTGTCTTGACAGGTAGGAAATCACATTATCAAGGTTACAGTCACTGGGTGAGGCCTGTGTTTTACAGTGGTCAGTGAGGATTTTTGCATTTCTTTGGAAAGTTCAGGGCCGAGAGTTGCCCAAGAAATCACCATCAGCCGTAAACCTCACTTGCCAGAACACAAAGTTGGTGATGGGTTACTCACGTCTGGCTGTCCCCTTTCCACACAGTTTCCTGATGGTGGGTCTTTTCTCGTCATATCACCGCAGACACCATCGTCAATACCTCCCCCGTTTCCCCCCTCACTACAGTCTGGGGGTAAATTCTTGTTTTGAAGTTCCTCTCTGATTCTATTGAGTAGTCCCATTGTGTTATTGATATGGCAAGGGTTTATCAAGCTGAAGTCATACAAGTTGACCAGGTGAAGAAGAAGATTACGCCGCAACTTCTGCCTCACAATGGTCTCTCCCTTTTCCTCAACAAAGTGTCGGCAGGCAGTCGGCATCTGATTATCTGCAATGTAACTGTGAGAGGCCCAACAATTATTCAGAAGTATATGATTAGATATATTCATGAGTATGGGATTAGATATATTCATGAGTACAGGATTAAATATATTCATGAGTACAGGATTAGATATATTCATGGGTACAGGATTAAATATATTCATGAGTACAGGATTAGATATATTCATGGGTACAGGATTAGATATATTCATGGGTACAGGATTAGATATATTCATGAGTACAGGATTAGATATATTCATGGGTACAGGATTAAATATATTCATGAGTACAGGATTAGATATATTCATGGGTACAGGATTAAATATATTCATGGGTAAAGGATTAGATATATTCATGGGTACAGGATTAAATATATTCATGGGTACAGGATTAGATATATTCATGAGTACAGGATTAGATAATAGGATTAGATATATTTATGAGTAGAGGATGAGTCCAGGATAAGATATACCGTAAAATTCCAATTGAGGCCGCACCTCTAATTGAAGCCGCACCCTGACTTTGAAACATTGTCTTGGCTCATTGTTTGCCCATTTTGGGTTTTTGAATTGTACCATTATAGAAGCCGCACCCCGTCTCTGGGCCCATCATGAAACAATTGCATGCTGAAATTCACACCAGCTAGCTTGCAATGCGTCATTGACTTGTGCTAATGATTGACAGGTGTCTTTCTTACAGAAGAAATACCCAATAATAAGTTCCTTTTTAACACTACTACCATTGTGCATTTTGTCATTGATAGTAACAAAAGTACAAACAATGCCCCATGTATCGGCAAGTTTGTGTGTATGTTTGAACACGGCCAAAGTTTTTGTCAGTGTGGTAAACACCGCCATAGTCAATTACCTGATGCAACAATTTTGAAGCAACGGTGTTTGTGTACAAGTTAAAATAGTTGAGAGATTGAGATACCATGTTTCAAATACGTAGTTTTCATTCAATACCCACGTACCCTTACCGATGCCTGACGTACAACAACACCACCTGCATCATATTGACATAATGAACTGCCTATACTGTACTGTGGCTGCTGAATGACCATGGTGGGTGCATATAAGCTTGTACACGTTCCGTTTTTGATCATGAGAAAATAAAATTTGACCACAAAACAGTTCACAAAAAACATGCCAGTAAAGTTACCAAAGGTCATTCACTTGCCTTTATTGCACTATCCGAGTATGAGCCACCGGTTCGGCAACACAAGACAGCTGTAAATCAAGGGGACCCATCTGCCATGGACGCTTAATTTATGCTAATTTTATGCACGATTTTTTTCAACACCATTTGATCTTCTATCGCTTTCAAAATCGACTTACACGTCCAAAGAAATTGATTGTACAATCTCTGAATACAGAAGTGACATTTTTGTGAAATTTCAGCGTCCAAAAACCCCTAAACTTGAAACAAAGACATCATGCATGCTGTATGCTGGTCAACATGGCCGACCTTAGTGAGACTATTCTATTTAGGGGACGGGGGTCAGCAGGGTCAGAGAATCAAGAAAGTACTGGAAAAACGTGTCATTTTCCTTACGATGCTGTCAAGGGAACTCCAGTTTCCCATTGTTTTAACATCTTTTAATAGTTTCCTTATTATCTAAAAGGAATTTTACCAAGTTTAACGACCAAATACACTCTCCTAACGTTTCTCTTTTGGAGTTACACTAGGGTAGGGGCTTTTTATGCGGGTAATTTATTCACGCAAAATTCATTGGTACTAATTTGCATAACAATAGCGATTGCCCCTGCAATGCTTGGTGAGCATTGAGAAAAATATCGAAACACAGGAAATGTACTTAATTGAAGCCGTACCTGGACTTCAGTGCGTGATCCCAGGGGTCCCTCAAAAATGTTTCTAATACAAGCCGGGCTTCAACTGGGAATTTTACGGTATTCATGACTATAGGATTAGATATATTCACGTAAACAGGACTGGACAGTCTGAACACTGCTGGCACGCTTCCAAATTTTATGTCTGGAGACATTAATAAGTGTTAGACCACTATCACAAAGTCAAATTCAAGTATAGGATGGGATGGCAGAAAAGACAATGTGTGTTTTCGTTCCCCACAGTCAACAAGTGCCCTTTGGCACCTGACTTCAATCCAGAAAATTCCAAGACCCTCGTCAACAATCTCCCTGCTAATTCCAGTGATTTACCATGAAATACTGGGTTATTTGCAGGCGCAATTTCAAATGCATGTTCCTATCGGGTATTTTTGATAATGGATCATTTGAAGTCATTAGGGTTATGCCTTCCTACTTACCAGTCCAAGGTCGTATTCATAAATATTTACCAAGGCTTTTAACCTTTACGCTTCAAGTATTTTCAACAATGGGTCTGGGCTGAGCACATGTGTAAATGATGCATTTATTATTCATTCCTTGACAAATATGATGATTCAGAATCTACACTGACTAGAAGAGCATGTACAATGTAAGGTGGTGCCTAACTCTTTGGCAAGACTGAAGATTACTGGGCCCGGTGGGAACAATTTTCCAAACGTATAATCCCAGGTGTAAATTTTATCAACTATGGGAACCTGATTGTTTCCATAAGCAATGTTGGTCCCAGTGTTGTTCAGGTGTGCCGTGACAATTCTGGTAAACTTACTTGTGTTTCATGACGTGTAGATTCCACAGTTTCATCAATTCTTTCTCTCCCTCGTTGACGTCTGTGAATTCATCGATCATGAACTGGGTTTTCATCCTCAGCCACTCCGGGTCATTTTCCTCTTCACTATCCACGTCGATCTCTTCGGGTCTGATTGGCAGACATGTGTGAGTATGGTAGTACAACCTGTAAAAACATCAAACATAAACATAACACTGTAAAATTCAACAGACTGGTACAGTATGTACCCTCCTATGCAATACACCTCATGAGTTGTTTCTTTGTCTTTCGATAATTTTAGATATTACATGTGTATTGGGTTGACTCTAGAAAACTCAAAAAATTCCTTAACTTATGCTCTAAGTAAACTTACATCATACAACACTAAAGTATGGACACAACATCTTGAATGACCCTTTGACATTAAATAATAACTTTCAATGACTGTGTGCCAATACATTAATGATCAAAGCCATTAAACACTCAAGTACAAAGCAAATGTACCAAGAGAAGGATAATTTCAATGAGACTTTAGTGTCACATGATAGCGCCCTCTGTGATGCATGATGGCAGACTGTTAACACCATCCTCTGTCCTCCAATTGTTACAGTTTTCTTGCCCATTTCATTCTATTCATGGAGGGTACTATAAAAACAGTGAAACTGTGTCAACAAAATCTTGCCTTCTTGACAAAATGCAAGTCATCATTGGACTCATTTATGGTGCAAGTATACATATAATTTTCCAGTCTGAACATCCATGACTAACCATGTGTGAATGAAATCACCCTGAAAACACTTATCTGTAAGGAGCCTGTGACATTATATTTGATGTAATATTTAAAGTCTCATTTACCTGTTATGACCTAACACACACGGTCTAGTGCCCTCTATCTCCTTTTCGTCTGGTTCTAAAAACTCTGAAAGACTTGGTTTGGGTCTGTTCGGCCTGTAATTTATGAACAGAATATCATGAAAACTCACTTGCAATGCCCTCTATACTGTGTCGCTGAGCTTTCACTCTTACTAAATGCTGTGAGATGTGGGTATGGATTTGACTGCCTTTACTCACAGGACCAAGTCTTACAGTGTCCATCATTACACATTCAGGGCATAGAGCATTTTAATTCACTCCTCCAGCTTTTCCATGAAATGTTCCCCTAATTTGCATAACATGTAGACTGATAAGGACCCTTTGTTAGTTTGAGTGAATTTTTTCACATGAAAATGGTGAATATTTTCACATAGAATATTTCTTGTTCAACATAATGAGCCGGTAAATATCTTACAAAAGTAACTAACTGTTGGTAATTAGGATGAATTCTCTGGCTGTGTAATTTTTTTCCCATTGTGAATACTTTTCAAAACTATTTTCCAGTATAAAGATCCAAAGTTTGAGAGTAGAAGAGGAAATTACTCTTTGTACCTGAATACTAAAACCTGAGTAACAGGCGTTCTCCTGCAAGGGCCGTTCCTGCTGAATGCATAGCCTGTGAACAAATCCTGTGGATTTCCTGCGTATGAACCATCGTATCGTTCATTTATGGACACATCTATCCTAGCTCCCTTTTGATGAGGCTGAAAGAGAAAATGAATATACCAATTATCTTATCTGCCGGATCTACGGATGAATTCATGCTAATTAAAATATTCACTTTGACATTTAAACTTTAAACTGCACGGTACAGCTATGGATTTCATAAATTACATTAAGTGGCTTTATTTTAATGGTTACAGTCTGTAGGATACAGGAAGCATTAGTGTAACTACTGCTAGAATCATGAATTGTGCAACAATGACAAAACTTATAGCACCCTATGCTGTCACTTTTGATGTATTTTCAAGTCCCTTTGCTCAATCTGGAAAATACATTTCCTTATTTGACTTTTGAAATCATATCAAAATGCCTGGCATTAAACTTGGAAACACAGCCTGTGTGCTTGTAATGCCCAATGTCATTGTTAAAAAACTGAATACAAGGTCCTTAAGCTCAAAGTCACTTACAATGTCAAGGACTTTTTCAGCAATTTTTAAGGACCTTTTTTAGGGCCAAAATACCATTTTCCAGAGGTCTTTCTACAATACATCATTTTCATTGTACATATCATTTACACACTATGACAACTGATCATCTTATTATTTTTGAAAACTGTCGGTGGCTAATCAATTCTTCAGCACTCAATTTCACTTTCAAGGACCTTTCCACGACTCTCAGAGAAGCTTTAAAATTCCAGGACTTCCGAGGATTTTCCTGGAGGGTATTGACCCTGTGACTTTATTCTGGACTGGAATTCATTTGTCGATAAAAATACTGCATACTGTACATAATGCATGTGTGTTGGACGTGATTACTTTAAGGAGAAGAATAAATGTACTTGTGATACAGAACTAAAATAATCAGAAATTTATCAAATGTTTTGACTGTTGATCTTTCAACTTGAGATAATGCCTTCATTTGGAAGCAGTCTACCGACACTGGAATTAATACTCCGTGTATAGAGTATGTAACTATCACATAGAGCAGAATAATATAAACATCTAAGGAATGACCTGGTTGCAAATGAAGAGCACGGGAAAAATTTGACAATTACTTACCACATAGGTGAAGGTAAATCTACTGTGAGACAATTTAAGATGCTTTAGTAAACTATACAATTTCATACAATGCAGGGAGCACCATGGACAGTGCAAATCGTCCCTCGCTTCAGTCTGCTGTCGTGTGTTATTATTGTACAAAAATTGATAAAATATCCGCTGCTTCTTCTTGGGCTCCTGGGTCAGCTCTCGGCGGCATTTTTCAACGGCCGCCAGGTCTTTGGCCCTGTCTGATTTCTCATCTGTGTGGATGGAAAGAGACATGGCAACAATGACTTCGAATTTCAACGATCATTTCAAATTTTTTTTGTGGCAGTTACTGTTATGACATATAATGTACGATTGGAAACTGCTGTTAGTTGAATTTGTGTCAGACAGGATGTCAAACTGCTGGTGTTGGAATCAATGACAAAAAGTTGTGCAGCTTTAGCTATGAGAGAGGATCTGACACAAAGCATTTGACTTTCACTTTCATAAAGATAAAACTATTAATGTTGACGGTGGTTAAAATGGAATCTGATCTTATTTGAAGAATTGGCTGTATGAACTGGAGCTAAGAACGGTCAAATTTCAAAGAGTATACAATACCATCACAACAATAAACGAGGTTAAAGGCACAATTCTTTCAACATTATTCTGAGTAAAAATTAAATTTAATATCCCTGACCTCAAATGATGGAATATCTACAAATGTAGTGACAGTAAGAGTAGTTATCAAAGTTTCTACAAAACACATATCAACTCACCGTCTTGCTGACCATTGTGCATAGTAACATTTGCAGTAGAGAGGGGTTTTGCAGGGGAGGAATGCAGCTGCCTGCTGACATGGGATGAAGCTCTGTCCAGGGCTGTGCTACTCCATGACAGGTGAAATTTTAACGTTGGTCCAATGTTGAACACTTCAAAGGGACCTACAGGCTGCAAGAGGCATTGGAAAATTCAATCACTGTTAATTCCAGAACTTTGGCCAACTGAAGTGATATATTTTTCTATGAATCAAAGAGTTGAAAATGAAGAATTTCAGGAATAGGACTTTAAAATGTTTTTGAATAGAAAGTGGAAAAATCATTTTCAGATTTTAAACTTGTCAAATATCGTGTCTTACATCTAATCAATATGTAAGGATTATTGTACATGGCTTGAATGGTTCAAACATAGCTTTACTTAGGTTAGTTTAGATAATAATGCTACATAGGGACTCTAGTTTCATTATCGACCAACAGAAGATTGTATTCTGCCGATAAGAATATTTGTCGTAACAATAGACGTTTGTTTGCTATGGCCTTGCAGGGCGATAATAGACAGTTTTGGCCATTTTTCAGCTATTTGTCTGATATTGTGACAGAAACTGAAGACATTTTGCAAACTATTGAAATCTGAGAGCTACTTTGTATCACATGTTGGACCAACAATGCTTTTAGAATATGAATATTTATATTATTTGTCAAAGCAACCAGCAAAAAGAACTACAGGCATAAACATTTCTTACAAATGGCTCTATAAATGACATACACTAGCAAAGGCTCTCTTTCCTCCAAAATCTCCTACAAATGTAGGTCATGCAAACTATGTTATATTCAACAGATGTTTGTGACATGTTTAAAGATCACATCATCCTCCATAAACCCTCTTTCAGTTAATGCACAGAGGTTAATCAATAATGAGATATGAACTACGACAAATGTTTCCATGTACAAAATGAGTAAATACGGAATATTTTAATGTTTTTTCCACATAAAATTGTAATTTGATTGCAAATTAGCCAGGTAAAGTCATTAAAATGACACCATCTCAACATTAAGTCAACATGAAAGATGCTCACACTTACTTTACCATCCATGATAGTTTCCCAGGATGCTGTTCTCCTATTGTTAGCCTTTGACCCCATTTCCTGCAGCGCCAGTTCATAGTCTCCGTCTGTTAAAAGACATCGTCTGTGCTTGTCGTAGACTACAAGCTCTGCGCCGTATACAATAGAATCTACAGAAGATCTGTCATTGGAATGTTTCAATTTAAGTCTCTTCTTGTCAGGTTCACCTGCTAGAAAAGAGAAAACATTAAATTTTGATGTAAATATAAAAAGATCAGTGTGCCCTCTAAGTGAAAACGATGTGCCACGACAAAAACAAATTTTTTAGTTCACATATAAAGATATATGGCTGACGCAAAGAAATTTCCACAATTTCTGACTTGACATTTTCCAGAAATCACGTTTGTTAAAGAGCACACTTGTAGACATAGTTCATCATATTGAACGTTTTACACTCTCTCATATTCCAGTCAAGGATTGTTTCATTATCTAACCCTCATTCTCATCAGCATACGTCATGCATGAACGATGTCAGTCAATTACCATTATGTGAATTTTCTCATGGTAATTTTCTATTCAGACAAAGACTGACCTGGCATATTTGTGAATGCTGAGGCCGAACAAAAAATATTGTGCTGTTCCGATAACCTGACGTACCCTATTTTTTCGGCTGACTCGCAGCGTGTTTGCAAGGTTATATCTGATTGGTCGATTGTCACTATTCACAGCCACTTAGGGAGTCTATTTGTATTGTTTTCATTATATTGGTAAGATTCAGCCACCCAATTGGATAACAGCTTCGAAATCACTGCGAGTCAGCCCTATTTTTTACCTGCTGACCCTAAACTTTTAGAGCTACGTAAACAGGAAGTAAAACAAAAGAAAGAAAAGACCTGTAAAATCTTGCGTCTGTTACTTGGCATTTGATTTTTGCTTGAACAAGGATGTCTTCTATGTTTTTTTCCTTTTATATATATGATACATTTTTCTGGAAATGTGGCCAGTGTTTGACCAACCTGAACCCCTGAAAAATGCATATTTAAAAATAAAGACATTTGGGGAAAAAAATTCCTGCCGACCTACCTACCCTATTTTTGTAAACCATGTTATCGGAACAGCATTATTTATTTTTTTTTGGCCTAAGATGTATTGAATACATATCACTAGCACATGATGGTTCCTTTGAAAATGGACAAGTCTGCTTCTACAGTGTACTATCAATCAAGACCATGTTCATCCATTAACCCTTTGAGCGCCAAAGTCAATTTTTGTCACCTTTAGAAAATTATACTCCAGTGAATTTTTTTCAGATTTTTGTCAAAATTTTGATAGCAAACTGTAGCCAATGAAATGTAATGCCCATTTGGTCCGAAATTATCAAAATATTACAGAAAAATTCATAAAAATTGGTAAAAATGTTGCACTAAAATTTTCGTGGGAACAATTACAGCACTCAAAGGGTTAACACATCACACTATCATAACTGCACTACACCTGTCGACAACTCACGGATGTAACACTACGGGTTTTTTGCCAGCCAATTTGTTTCACGCGTAGTCGTCCTAATGAATTATTCATGACCCACAACGGCAGCGACACGCTGTCTCATTGACATTGACGCCCGTCAGAAATAATATAACGCTATTGCCGCCGTTTCACGCTAGCATTGTCCTAAAGATTCTCTAAATATATAGTATACATATACATGAAAACGTATATGTAAGTATTTTACTTACACATAAAATAAATTACGAAAATTCTGCCAAAATTATGCTGACACAGACAAGCGGTTATGTCCGAATCGCGTACAGCACCACTGCTAATTAAGCCTGAAACCAATTCGTACCAGAAAAGTAGGGCGTAATTTTAAAATCGAAAACGATACGTTTTTTGTTACAATGAACATCCGAACGACTGTCTTTTCTTCCATTTCGTGCGAAAAAATGAAAAAATTGAACCGGCGAGTTTTAGGTATTGCAAGTGTGGATGAATGATATGAAAAATTCCCATAGTAAACAATGGTTTTTGCGCCGTCGTCGGTACCTTGTGGATCGCTTGCTTCAATTTTTTTAGTGTTTCATTCATAAATACAAAAATTCACACCTGAGACCTTGAGATGCCGTACTACAATCGTATCGTTTTCGATTTTTAAATATATGCTTATATTCTTGTGATTTTACACTTGAACCGCCGTCTGTAGTTTGACAAAAAACACATTGCCCGCACCCCATAGGAAAACAATGGCGTCTACTATCTACAAATTCATGGCCGCTATCGTGCCGATCACTTGCTTCAATATATTTATTTCATCGGCTATGAATGTAAAAATCTAAATCCGTAATCTTTAGATGTCGTTCTACAATCGTATCGTTTTCGATTTTTAAATATTGGCTCAAATTATTGTATTTTTACATTTTTACAGCCTTCTGTTTTTCGGCAACACACATACTCGCGCCCCATAGAAAACAATGGGCGCTGATGATCTACCAGCTTCGCCGCTATCGTGCCGATCGCTTGTTTCAAAATATTTATTTCACCCACTTTGAATGTAAAAATCAAATCTATAATCTTGAGATACTGTACTACAAGGGTGTTATTTTCGATGTTTGGATATTCCGTTAGTTTCGTGTAAATTTACATTTTCCTCTCGTGATTTGGCGACGTACGCGTATACGTTACTCCCTCCCGCACCCAGTATATTACCGGCTGTAAATTCTTCGCCGCTACCGTGCCGATCGCTTGCCTCAAGATACTTATTTCTTCAGCTATGAATGTAAAAATCTAAATCTACAATCTTAAGATACTGTCCTACAAGGGTATTATTTTGATGTTTTGCTGTTGCGTTGGTTTTATTTAAATTTACATTTTACTGTCGTGATTCGGCGACGTAATTTACTACTCCCAAGCCCATACAAATACAATGGCATATTTACCGGCTGTGATTATTCACCTGTCCCGAATCAATCGCTCGCTTGGAGATTATTATTCCTTCAGCTATTGACTTTAAAAAATACACAAATAATCTTGATGTTGTGCACTTCAATTGTATGGTTTAAGATTTTTGAAGTTTTGTTTTAATTTTTTAAAGTTTACATTGTTACAGACGCAAGTAATTCAGCGCCTTACATGCAGAATACCCTATAGATAACAACGGCGTTTTCACCGGCTGCAATGCTTTACCGACCCCATTTACATCGCTCGCCTCTTTATGCTTATTGCTGCCACTATGTAAATAAAAAATTACACATATTATCTGGAGATAATATGCTTCCATTGTGTGGTTTTCGATTTTTGAATGCATACATAATTTGTTCATTTTTTTGCATTTGTATTGCTGGTGTTCGGCGACATCAACATGCGTTGCGCGATATTGTAAACATTGACTGTATAATCAGTCTGCAGGTGTATTTCAATAATCCGACATATCTTGGGAAGTATATCTAGCAAAAAGAAATACAGCAGTATCATTTTCTACTTTTCGTCTCCTGTATTTACAGCTGTTTTTAGATATATAAGTACTATAACTCGATAATTGCAGCTTCTCTTTCTGGGCGCCGCCATCTTGAAAAATCTGTTGCTATTGACAATAGCAATGGCAGAGCTTAAACGATGGCGGCGCTGCACTGAACAATTAGAAGGCCTTTTTCCCCGTAGTGTAAATTAATTATCACAACCAAAATCATTTCTCAATTCACTTGAATTGAAGGAAAACCCACACACAATAACACTTACCAAAGGACAATATCTCTTCACCATTGGTGATTGTTTCCACGCTGGGATCTCTGGCCTTGGGACAACTCACCCTCAACACTAATAAATAAGATTTGACTGCGTGGCCATTTGTGTGGCTAAACTTATCACTGGCAACTGACAAGGTATTGACGTCTTTGACGGCATCACTGTTACTGGTGTCTGGGTTGATTGGTACTGTGCTCTGACCCAGACACGTCTTCATAATCGGTGAGGATACATCCTGCAGTGGTAGGAACACTTGACTCATGAGTAGACTTAAAAACAGTGCAGGAATTATCATATTTCACAGTGTTTTGGTAATTTTTCTCAAAGGGAAAAGTGATCCCTTTTTGAAAAATTGATACTTCCACTTCAGAAAGCAAAAGAAACTGCTACTTCTGTCGTTCAAAATGCTTGAATGCCCTAACCATGTTATATGAACAGAATGCAGTATTATGGTATGTGATATTTTCATGATTCACATAATTTACATTCCATCAAAACTTGTCATACTAAGGCTACTTAGTATGACTTACTGCTTTCGGGAAATAACGATTAGGCAAATTAGGACATTTGCAGTTTTCTTTTCACAATTTACATACTGGTATTTGTAAGCAACTTTTCCCAAAGATTATGCCACTAGGGGGCGCCAAACATCTGAGAAATGACATGCAGATATCACTGCTATGAACACCACACGACAGCACACAATTCTTGTCCTAAACGTTTACGCTTTATGTCTGTTCTGCTCGTTTGACAGTAGTTGTTGTGACCGCCTTAAGATCACTGCACTTGCATCATTATGCCATGACGCTGAATGAGCCGAAATCAAATAGACCTTGACGCTGATTGTTGAAGTGAAGAAACATGCGATCTCACAATTCCAGACACATGCAAGATCCTGGCATCTGTTTATTAAGAGACATTCAGAACTACAGGACAGGAATGTTCCAAACGCCCGCTTCACAAACTAGCTAATGATAAATAAGGACATGGGACTTTGGAGTAAATGCAATCATTGTAACGGCTGTAATATTCTTACCTTCCGCCTCTTATGGCAGACTTTCAGTAACAAGGCGTCAACGTGGACACAATTTTCCTCACTGTCATTATTAACTGGTTGAAAGAGAAGAAAAGTACAGACAGTGACATCATCATTAAATGAATGAACTTTACAGCTGTGAGTTGGTGACGATATTAACAAGGTTAAATGTGACCTATTTCCCTAGGCATCCAGACAGCCATCTATCACACACAGCAATTGGAATCAAATTACTCCAGCACAAAATAAACACAGCCTGGCAAATGCATCCGCTATCATCACCCCTGTCTTTGTTATCAATGTCACTCGGCCATATGGAACCCATTTCCCTCTTACTTTGGGAAATTTGTGTCTGACATGTCGCAGAGTTCAAAATGTTCACCACGAGAGGGAGCACGCATGATAATCTTCATGAAGCGCTTTTGTTAGAATTTCAACTGAAATGATGCACCGACCGCTTGCATTCATTCATACCAAATCAACCACGATGCTAAAGTACATGGTTTGTTTTGACATGCTCACGACTAATATTTTTGTACATCTCATGATCAGGCATTCATTCTAATCTTGGTGTTATAATTTCAGTTATTTCATTGCACGATACTTTCATGGCAACAATGGGGCGATTAAGGTCTTGATTTTAACTTAAAAAACAGCATTTCTCTCATTTCTTTAGTTATTTATTACTGATTAATTATCTATTTATTTCACATAAATTAGCTCTAAGTTAATGGCCTTACATGTTCTCCACAGCTTGGAAAAACAGACCAATTTGCATAACCTTGCATAATTTGCATATTCTTTTGTCATGAAAATGTATTTTTTTATTATGATTATTAACATATGAGTAGATTGCTCCAAAAACAGTGGGGTAGCCCACCCCTAAAAATCGCCTTGTCGAGAACCCAGCCTTACCTTGAACTTGTTGTTGCTTTTATCATAACTTATAATAACAGTACATAGTCTGAATAGATTTGAAAATTTAACAATTTAAGATCACTTTAGGTTAATTATCGCAAGATATCGGTAAAAATGCACAAATTAGCATGGGACAGTTGGAAATGAGAGCAATACATTAGTGAAGACGGTACTTCTACAAATCTATAAAATAACTGAATGAAATCTTTACTTCATCATAGACTCTCGAGAAAAACGGGACAGGCAACTGCTGAGGTTTCTTTGTGCGATCTATCTTTGAATACATTAAAGTTTATTTGCCAAGCGGTCCCCCACAAAAATACTTCGTACTTAACACTGAATCTCATTAACGATCAAACTGACGTTCTGAATATGTACACTTTGCTCTTGCATGGCACGTTCCGAGTAATGACACAGAGAATTTTGAGGGTTTTTTGATATTAGTCATGGTGAATGTTCCGGTAACGATGAAGATCACATTTTGGATTCAAGCCGAAGCCAACGGGAAAAAACCAGACGATAAAAACAGTGTACATTTAGCCATAGACGCTACAGAAAACTCTTGCTAGATATCGAAAATATAAGTTTACATTCCCTACCATAAAAATCTCCGATAACAACAAACATTTACAAGTTAGACAGGTTTACACTTCCCCAGTCCTGCGAAACGAAAATCTGACCTTTATTTCATCTGTCACGCAACATTTGACGAAAATCAGGGAACACAAAAATGACTACTCCATCGGAGCTCAAAACGACCTCTAACATTTTGGTACTGTTTTAGCCTAAAGAAACACCAAAGTTCGGATAAGCTACACATGTTTACATCCGCAAAGTACTAGAAAATACATTTGTAACACTGACTTTCGCTGTCAGGAGAAACTTCGCGATAAATCGGGACTATCCATCGGTTGATGGAGTCAGAAGCGGTAAGGTAGACATGCATTTACACAAAGCTGAACGCTGTACTCGTAAATTTGGCCGTTCACAGTTTTCAAACAACAACATTTCAGTAGATAACATACATACTTTACCGAATCATGGAGCACTCCTCGCACAGAAAATATTCCGACGGTTAAAAAACTGCAAAAACGAGGGAAAATTCGGAGATACACGGACGATTGCGGAATGTAAACAACTCTGTGATGTCAACTGCTGTTAAGTCTGGAACTGCAGCGGTATGTTTTTCGGATTTCTATTCGAAACTTTGTCACTTTACAGCAACATACTGACTCCCTGCAGACTTCTAGTTGCATCGAATCTCGCTACCAATATGTAAAAATAGCGCCAATGGCACTTGATCACAACTGGCACATTGTGAAACTACTCTATCTCTGGGTACACCTGTACATGAAATACTGAATGGGTAGGTGCTGCGGGTTTGGAGTTTGTCTGTAAATGCACACAGAAAACAAAGTCCCGAAGTAGCGAATTCCAGCCATTTTCAAACCACACTGTTTGTCAGTGGGGTAAGCAATATTCGCAAAAATCACATTTCCAGGCTAATAGACTATGTTTTATGAAATCACACGTCCTTATTACAAAATAAAACGATCTTTGTCTTTAAATCAATGCGCCAGTAAACAGGTCCAGCAGCTAGTTATGTCATCAAGTCTGTAATGTTAAGGGTCATAACAAATGTGAGAAATCTAAAACATTAAATATGTTGTTTTTTATCAATTTTATTACCAAAAGTGCATGAAAATCTCTGATACTTTGAATCAGCCATCCTGCATATTTGTAACATTCATCAAAACCTCATTTCTGTTCCACAACTCATTAAATAGTCCACAATGCAGGATTGGTGTACATTCCAAAACTACATATATGAAAGACCCCTAAAATCAATTAGTTAAAGGGGGGTTAGAAATTTCCCAAAACTATCTAACCGCTGCTCCGTTTGGCTCCATTTTTCGTAATCGGAACCTTGGAATTAGTCTGAATATCTCTACCAAATATCAATGCAGTCTGTTCAGCGGTTTTTGACTTTTTGTCGTTTACGGAAAATGGACACTGTCACCACGGTTGAAGCTAACCCTATATCACAACTTCCAGATGTGATAATGACCTATGGTCATTATGTTAAAAAATACCGCCAATGGCGCTTGGACATAATGACCGCCTAGTATTATCGGCATTTATCAACAACCACACTCACTGTGAATTAGACAGACCACGAAGTCAATGAGCAACATATAGCTGAAAGACTATTTTTCACATTGCGATTTTAAGCTCATTTTTATGAGAAAAGAGACATGTATATGTATACGGAGAAAAAGCAGAAGACATATTTGTAAATTGTTTGTTAAGTGACAATCATATATGCATCTCTTGAAATTTTGTGGTTATAAGGTATAACAGTAGTGTAAGAATAATGAGGTATGAATAAGTTAGTAAAGCTAAGTTGACAGTAATTAAGATTACAAAATTATACACTAAGCTGGGGAAATCCGATTGAAATAAATGTTGAAAAGTAGCAAAGTCATGGTCATCTTTTGTCTAATACCTTGTGTAAGTTCATGAACTTTACATAAATCTTGCTATAGATTGTTGCTAATGGGCAATAACTGTGTTTCAGATCATTTGAGAGCAATCTATCCATGACAGGTTTAAATTGTAATATACTTCTATTTAAAGGAGAGAAACTTCTCAAATAATTTTTTTCCCTGTAATTTGCTGTGAGAACACATGGACAGATGCTCAGGACTCTATGCTGGTGCTACCTTGATAACTAACCTACAACTTGTAACGTCATTGTCTAACCTGTTCACCCCAATTTCCTGTAGACAGGTCCACACTCTCCATTGATAACAATGGGTTTGGGCCATACCATTGTAGTGAAAGACTGTAACATGTGAGGTTGTGGATACTTAATCTCTGGAATGTCAAAGTCTGTATATTGACTCAAGGATGTTTACTTAACAAATGCTTAGGGTCATCTCAAAAGTGAGAATCTAAACTATGAAATATGTTTTTTTTAATGCTTTTGATGCCCAAAAGACCATAGAAATCTCTTATACTTCGAATCAGCCATCCTGCATATTTCTAACATTCATCAAAACCTCATTTCTGTTCAACAACTCATAAAACAGTCCACAATGCAGGATTGGTGTACATTTCAAAACTACATATATGAAAGACCCCTAAAATCAATTAGATAAAAAGGGGGGTTAGAAATTTCCCAAAACTATCTAACCGGCGCTCCGTTTGGCTCCATTTTTCCGAATTGGAACCTTGGAACCAGTCTATGTATCGGTATCAAATATCAACGCAGTCTGTTCAGCAGTTTTTGACTTTTTGTCGTTTACGGAAATGGACGACATCAAACACCGGTTGAAACCACCTCTATATCACAACTTCCAGTTGTGATAAAAAGTACTTTAAAACCATTTTGACGAATTCTTCTCAAAATAGTTGTAACACTTTTATTTCTAAAAATGGACTTGCGGGTAATCCGGAATAACTTGTAATCCGAAAACATTACCGTATACCCGCATGCACGTGTCTATGAACCGGACGTTGTGCAATCGATCGGGCCCAGCTTCATTCCTTCCCCGACCCATTAACACCTCTTAATTATTCCAAGATAGATCAGACGCTGCTAATCCCATAGACCCTTTGTTCTCTATCGGAGTTGCCTGTCCCGTTTTTCTCGAGAGTCTATGATTTCATCCACAATAAAAGTTAACTATACTCACCTTTCTTGTGAAAGAAACCTGTGAACTTCAAGTTCATGTATCCAGTCTTCACACTGTTACGAAGTGAAAACAAGAACACTGGTGAACAAACCTGACACAGAGGATTCATGCCAGTTTGTACATATCTTTACTAAATCAGTATTTGCCTTTTGCCTCATACTTTAAACGTTTTTGTACTCTTACTGAGGGATGGACTCCATTGTGACTTTGCATCTCGATCCCCGTGGCAAAGGTCGATGACCTTTATAGAACATTCAAGTCATAAACAAACGTTACACCTATAAATATAGTGCACCCTGACAGTTGAACAAATATTTGGGGTATTACAATCCAGTTTAATAATGTGAAATTTGCTTACACGACTTTGAAAAATACGTCAACATTTAACAGGATGTAGCTCTTTGTTTTTGATATCAAAATTCTTTACCAAGTATTTGTAAAAAGTGTTTCAAAATATATGATGAAGGTGGTGGCATATTGTAACTGTTGGTCGCCTAGGGACACAAGAAGTTCATGGGTGTATACCCTTTGTAGGACAAGTCACTTTTTTATGGGAAATACATGTAGTGAGCCGAAAATAGTGGAAAACCAGTCACTTTTGTATGGACTCCCACTTACAACATGCACACTGTGTCATAGAAGTAATTTATGTTTTGGAGACTCTGGCTGTACCTGCCGACGTCAACATAAAGATATCGCAGGTACAATGTCAATGGCATGAAACTGAATGGAATTTGTAAATATGTATGTGAAATCTGTGAAATTATGAATACATACTGGTAGGCACACTGGGGTGAGCAAATCTATTTTCACACTGATGGGCCAAGAACAAATATCAGAATAAATCTTATGATCCTGATTTACAATTCTCAATCAAAGGTTCATTTTTTCTCATAATCCATTGGTCCATTGACAGCAAAGAGAAAAGAGGAAATGATTGGTATTTGACCTAGGCCAGGATTTCTCATATGATCTCCAGGTATTGTCTCTGATAAAACACTGCCACAGCATCATATAAAATTGAAATCCAGGTTATCAACCTGACCCTCCACCCACCATCCTAAATGGATATGTAATTTTTTCCTACACAACGATCACTATTGCATTTTTAAACTGTCCCTCCATCAAAGGAGCTGTGCTTTGGGATAGCATTACAAGCTTGGTGTAGGATAAAGAGCTTATTTCTTCAAGATTTGCTTCAAATCAACCATCAAATCTGTTGAAATGGAGAGACTGAGACGATCTAGTGGAGAAGAGCCACATCAGATTAAATGGAGGTAAAATCTTCTTCTCAGACTCCAGTGCTATTCATTGTTACTAAACTTTGAAAAATTTGAAAATAATATTAAAGGTACGGCTGCATCCAAGGATGCCTAGGTATGGAAATGCCATGAAAATTTATCAAGTCAAATTGTCTGGAGATGTTGCATTCACTTACCCTTCACCCTCACTCTCTGCTCTCTTCTTGGATGTAATTTGTTCCAGCAGATCGTCAACTTTAAAGTCTTTCCTGGAATATTGGAAAATTCTTAAAATTTAATATACAATTCTAGAAGTAAGAACACCATTCTTTTCTCACCTAGATTAGAATACAACACTTTTTACTTTTCATGCCTTGATTGTTGGGGTAGAACCTTACATGCAGCAACAAATATATTTGAGGAACTTATTGTCGATGCCACACGAACGAAGACAATAATAACATAGATTCGAACGTCCTGTAGGCCAAAATTTACATAACCTGAATCTAACTGATATGCATTTAGTTGTGGATAAAAATAACTCATTACTGAAAAAGGGTATTCATTAACCAAGAGTTACAGCATCAAAACAGAGACGCGTTAAAATTAAATGAAGCGATGAGACAAAAATAAAATTAGGAAACTAGAAAAATATTAGGCTCAGGTACAAGCACTGGTGCTATAGGTGCAAGGTGGTAAATACCTTCGTTTATGAGTCCTCGACATTCGTGGTTTCATGTAGGTTAGCGTCCGATGAAGAAACACGGGCTGAGAAAGCAAGAAAGAGTCAGTCGTAAACAATTTCAGTATAGCAAACAAGACATCTGTGGTGTTTTTATGCGAGGACTTTTGGCAACGAACACAAAATTGTGTGAGCCCTGTGGTTTGAACAAAAGCCACGGGACACACATACCGTACGTAGAAATGCATACAACATAACACAACACCTCGCTTGAACAATTTGAATATCAACTCACCGAAATCAGGTTCCGGGTCCGGAGGAATCGGTAAATTTGGGTCGGTTCTGTATACAATAAGTGAAAAGACGGGGTTATAGGGCTAGATACGATAACTTACGAACGATGTACGCCGCCTCAGCAGGTTCGAATTTAAAGATCTGCCAGAAATAACAACAGAAATTACCACGACCCGTGATCAGACAATAAAAAAGCGTGCTGTCGGTCATCGGATCGATCGAACCAAAGTTCACCATATACAAGAGCACTTACTTTCAAAAGCCTGTAAAAAGAGCTCATGATCGGCTTGCAGTTGTTCAAATTTGGGTTTCCTAGGGCTGTCACGCCCATTTTCGTGTTTCAGCGGGGCCATATTTCGGCCAAAAACGCCGATTTCAGCTGAAAACGACGTTCAATGAGCGAACCTTGACTCACAGCCTGTATTCCGCGGGAATTTTGCAATGCATCATGGGAGGTCACCAGGACAGCGGCAAGTAGGCCAAGGACCCGAGCGAAAGCATACACGTCACGTCCCCCCCCCCCCACTCCTCCCACGATTACAACATCACATTTTTCCGTTTTCTGTTTTATTCAACCGATTACCTTTACAATAAACGATTAATCATCTCATCTTTGGATAGAGCGACCGCAATTAGATTGATCAGGTCATCAATTTACGCTTTATAGTGCAATAGAAAAGTGCATTTCGAGAAATGAAACGATGTATTACTAAGCTTACAAAATGCTGCAGGCAAAATGTCAATATTTCTGTTGATATTTTAGTAAATACATTTGAACACCGATCGGGTTTCTACACATTTTAAATAATGTCTTCTAAAATTTTCTGGGCCTCAAAACACTTTGCAGACTTTGCAGTCACGGTGAGAGTGTGATTAGATGTTGTCAGAATAGTAGGCCTATAGTAGTATCATATAGATTATCCTTAGCCGTGTTTTACAATATGCAAATTCAGTGGTCCTATTTTGCATGGGTTTTAACATACTAGTAGTACTTCAAGACTCTAGCACATGAAAACTTTCTGCGGCTCCACAAGTACATTTAAGTAAATTTCGAGTCAGAGTTTCTAAGTATGATAGGGAAAACAGTGTACAGTGTACTGCAACTTACCGTCATTTTGTGACTGTGCAAAACAGGAATAAAAGGAATGCCATGAGCAGAATTTTCATTTTGTCAAAAAGCCATCTCTTGCGCGAACTTGTTGAACTTCCGTTTTCGTTTACAATAATAATTTAATAATTTTAACTAAAGACGATGTTTGTTTAAATTCATTTTTTCCAAAAGTAAATTGAAGGTAGACAAAACTTTAAGAATTGACTAGAAAATATTTTGCCAGATTTATTTTGGATGTTTTCCCCGAAATTAAAAAAAAAACAAACCAACAAATTTTACATTAATGCTATCTAGTATGATGTTGAGGAGTCTGCTTGCTGCAGACTCACTTAATATCAGTCAGGTTGGTGCGTGGATCCTGAGATAGAAGAGGGAATAGTTAACGTTGATACAGTTTCATTTTCATGTATACGTCAACAGTTTGCATCTAAACATCGATAGAGTGCCTTGCTGTACGTGTAAAAATATTTGTCAAAAATAAAGGCAGACTATTTGATTTGTCTTTTAAGTTTGACGTCATCGGTCAGAATCAGGACAAGCAATCTCTTTTCACCTTCAAAACTTGGGAATTTTTTTCGGAAAAGGCATCATGAGCATGTACAATTTTCAAGAGTTTCACGCATTTTCAGCCCTCAGTTACGCAACTATGTCATCTGCATAAGCAGCGGGACTGGATTTATTTTGACAATTTTCACTTTGTAGGTATTTCCGCCGTTTTAACCACCCCTTCAAAAGTGCAGTCGGTCCAACCTTTAAGCAAAGGTGTGACGTCATTGAAATTTTAGCTTTTTCAAGAAATGTCTAAGGTGGGTCCGAGTCTGCTATCACGATAGCAGGGGAAATATCCTTTGCTGAAAACAAACTACTTCTTTTATCTTACGAAATATCTAAATTTACGTTATAAATCGAAAATTGAATGCTGCTTCGGGCGAACAGTGCATGCTTTGTTGGTTTCTTCACCGTCCCCAAATTCGAATGGTTCATCCCGAAGCAAACTACCAACCTCTATCTCTACCGAGTTAGTGGCGACAGTCTAACCTACGGTGGCCGACAGAGTATTTTGAAATGCGTGTTCTAAATTTGGATATGTCCATTATAGGAATAGATACCATTCATTACAATAACTGTCATCCTGCTTTTTGGTGCACGCGTCACTCAATAGCGAGAGAGGTTCAAGTTTTAAGTTTGTGAGAAGGTCACAATCAGGACTCGACAATAGAGACTGAGGGGACGGGTGACAATTTACCGTTTGATACAGGGGGAGAGTTCCCCAAAAAATATGAAGCCAGCCATGTACGTCCCAGAAGTAGAATATGAAATATATTGTATACGGGAGGGGTAGGAAAAAGGACTTTGCTCCTGATAGCAGAGAACTCTTTACTGGAGATTTGTATATACTTGTATTTAAAAGCCTATTGGTAGAAATGCACAAATACCTGTCGAACTGACCATCCATTGTGTCATTTGTAGACTAACGCAAATAAAAGCAAGGACAGTAGAAGCAACAGTCCATTATCAAAGTTAAGGGACTGGTCAGTTTCTTCAGCCAAGTCACCCTGTTTTTGACTTTGATGATGGGGTTACCATGTTTTTGAAATGCTTAATAGGGGTCAGTGTGTTTTTGAAATAAGATACAGGTTCATACTTGCATAAAATGCATCACACCAGCCACAAATTGTTTCATTCAGTTGCAGTTTTTGGTTGCTCGCACTTTGGGTGCATAACTTTAATATATCAGAGATATGTGGATCTTTGCAAATTAAAAGTCTGTTTTGCAAAGTGCACTCATCATTATAAAATCTACATTTCATACACAAAGCATGACAAAAACCTGATCCTTTACTATTTTCTCAATGAGAACTCACTATGAGAAAGCAACATACACTAATATTGCACAATACAGTGACACAGTGACATATTGGGTGACACATTTTAGAAAGAGAAAAATGACAAGATATTTTAATTCTTGTCAATGCAACTATTTTTCTTCCTGTCACAGGTTTTCAAATAAAAGTGCTTTTTTCAAATTAAAATGATAGTTAATAAAAGGCAGTTTTTGTCATTATTAGCTGTGCTCTTATGGTTTCAACAAAAACAGAAAAGGTCCTCTCAGACGCTGTATACATCAGATTTCGCTACAACTTATAAAAATAGCTCTCTAGGGCTTCTCAGGAGATGTAATTGGAACCAAGCAAAAAGCCCACTTTTCTTTGTTCCTGTCCATTCTTTTAGTAAAGGCATGATTGTACTTTGTTAATACTACTGGTAGTGATAGTTTCCTTGATAAAGTTTCTGAACCTGTCATTTAAATGGTAACAGGGAAAAACAAAATTCACATTCAATTCCTTGGAAGCTAGTTTAACGACAACTATTAACAGATGGTTTCAGAGAACTGAAATAATGCATCGTCACTGAAAATTAACCTTTATACCTAAATTATCATGAAAATACAGTTTAACTTAATTCCCCTTTAACCTATGACAATACTTCTTCATTATATTTTGTTCTGTAATGTGTGAACTAAAGTGTAATGAACTCTCTGAACCTTTTCACTCCCATTTTCCTCTGTAGAGGTCAACCATGATGGTGAAAGGGTTAAAGGTACATGCAATGCCCATTTTAAGCTTATTGAAATAGCCTACATATGTATAGGCAGAAAGAGAATTTTCAGTCTAGATCAAATTCACTTATTGGTAATTTATTTACCTTCTCATTGGACCTACCGGTATATGTCTATTTGATACACATATATGTTATGTTGACAAACTGAAGTCTGGGCATTTCTGTCATACAGAAAAAAATTATGAACAATTGTCAAAAGATACAGCTAAATGTCCCTTAAATACGTTAAGCTTTACCTAAAAATGAGGAAAAACAGACTTTCGGTGAGCCAAACATGGATTCGTTAACACTTAACATGACAGCTGGCAACAGTTTAACATGCCCATTGAAGTTTTTGATTTACTGCTGTTCTTTCTTTAATTATTGCCATCAATTTACATACAAGAGTTCTGGACATCTGGTTATGCACAGAAAATGTGAAATACATTCACAACTCATTCAAAATACTGTATTCACACTTTAAAATTGAAATATTGAAATTCCTATAATACAAGTGACATGTCAACGATTTCACCTGCTTTTCTGTCTTTGTTTTGTTTTTTTTCAAAGGGGGTGTGTGTGGGGGGTTCAGCCACTTTTTGATGTCCCCAAAAAGTATTCCATCCCCAGGGAGAAGAAACTGACCAGACCCTAAGAAACTATTACATGATTAGGCTTTGGATCAAACATTAAAAGATAGAAATTACAAATGTTTATTGAAGAATAATATTTTCTCCTAAACTTACAGTGGAGAATGCCAATGTCATGTGTAAGATAAAATATAAAATTCAAACAATATCTTTAATATCTTGTGACACACAATTCAGTGAATACAAATCTTTTGGTTTTGTTTACTGCAAATACTATATCAACTACAATCATTTGCATTATACTGTTTGAACAGTAATTATCTACAATAGATGAAAACATTCAGTCATAATAAATAAATAAATACACACACACACACACACACACACACACACACACACACACACATATATATATATATATATATATATTATCATACATACATACATACATACATACATACATACATACATACATACATACATACATACATACATACAACTGATGCAAAGTGTACACTAAAATTGTGTACATATTTGATTTCATCGATATATTTTTTGCCAGGGAACAGAACGTATTTTTTGCCTTCTCTTGATTAGAAAGATGCGTTAAAAGGAGCAAATAAATTTCCCTTTAGTAGTTAAAAATAAGCTTGCTTCGGGCCCATTTCCACCAGGCCCCCCTCAATATCAAATGATCCGACCCTTCATTAGTCGTGACGAATCCTGGAGGTATATCTTCTATGGTTGAAACATTACACTCGATCGTTACGTCAAACAACGTTATAAACCCGGACACCTATCCATGTCATAGGGCCGTCCGGTTTTGTCACGTGGTCCGGCGAACACCTATTATCTCAAGCGATGGTGTGTCAGAACGGTACACAGTCAATGGCCAGGAAGTCTGTTTTTTCTCAAGATCTGTTCCGGCTTCTATGTCTCGACCTACCCACCCATACACGCATTATTACAACAGATTGAGCCCCAAAGTACACGGGGACCCGATTTTTGATTGGTTGTTTTACTCAGCTCGCATTTAGGGACTGTTCAGAATTTACTTGTTGGGTGGTCGGGGGATTTTTTTATTTTTCTAGTGATTTTTTCCATGCCCCCAGTAAATTATGGAGAAAAATTATGGCCCTCTCGTATTTCCTTGGTTTTTCCATGCCCCAATATATGCAGGCATGCTTACATACAAAGACATACTACACAGTCTGACAAGTCTATCATACTTTGCAGGAAAAATATAATATATACAGCGGTCATTTAATCAATGATATAACAAAACATTTCAGAGAGGCCATAGAAAAGCATGTTTTGCTGGGACTGCAAGTGGCACACTTAGTGGGAGGCTAGTAATGAACAAATCAGGTTGTAAATTACTGAAGAAAAATTAATTATTAAACATGAATACTTCTTTTGTTAGGTCCACCATAAATGATCCATTTTATACCCTTTTCTTGATTATTTTGATGATTACTTTGTCCCACGTGTTGTTATATTAGTGGTCTATATCAAACACTTTGGTTGTAAATGTTGCCAAGTTGTTTTTAACATTAAATACCAGTAGTTAGAACTCAGTGCAAGAAATGATAGACTAATAATATACAAAGCAGGGTGTCTTCACTGACTATAGACAAGTTGTCTCACTTTTTCCAGAAGTACTCTTCAATATGTGGAAATGAATTGAAAAAGTTGGCTAACGTCTGACTGTGGCAGGTACACACTTTTAAGGTGGGGGACTACCCAATACTGAGAATATTGGCCATTATTTTCCATCTTCTCATCCTTCCAGCTACAACAAATGTGATCCTTAGTAAAATGACTATATTCTTGGCATTGGGTAGTTCACCACTTTAAAGGGACATTTGCTACTTTTGGCATTTGTTCAAAATTAATTTTTTCTCTATCAACAATTGGTTCTTATTCTATCCCTACAGAGAACACCCAATGCTGTATCTAGCAACATACTAATAAATACATGTTATTGTTGACAAAACAATTCTAGACTGGACTTGATTCACAATCTCTTTTCAACAATAACAACGCCGACTGTTTACTGTATGGTCTGTGTTGACATACTAAATACTGGACATTTCATGATGCTTGAGACAGGAGAACAAGATACTGCAATAGATGCATAAAACAAACCACTGTGAATATTATCTAATTTTGCAGTGGAGTTTATTTTACACTTGAGGAGTTTATCGGTCACCCACTGCAGGTAGATGTTCTCTTTTTTATAGATCAGGACTTCTTGGTAAATACTGAGTTGATGTTTTTTTTTCTCAGTCCACCACTCCAAAAGATTGTGATATTTTTGTATGTTCCTCTAAATTTTCTTGGGAAAGTGGGTGCCCCCCCCCCGAAAATCCTCCAGCCCCCCTCAAAGTAAATTCTGAACACTCCCTTAGCGCTAGACGTGTGGCTACAACATGAATATATCGGCTCAGAATTATGTCAATTTTCATGTGTACGATATCCTTCGCACCGTCGATACGCTCTCGTACCTAATATTCTACATAAATTCGACGAGCAATGATGGTATATCATGGACGTTTTATTCCTTGTAGGCCTACGTGTACACATTTGCCTAGCTCTGCATGACAGGGCTGTTATACGGCCTCCATTTGGTGGGAGGCCGTATAACGCCGGTAACACACAGCCCTGGCATGCAGAGCTAACATTTGCGCAAGTCGTACTTCTCTTCTTCGCTTGACTGGCTGGAGCTGGGACGAACATACCCGTTTTCGAGTCCCAAGCTAGAGTTACAGCACGGTGTCCCTCATTCGAGCTCTATACACGTGCATTCTATTATTCCGAGATGTGGGATATGCCCCATGTCCCATTTCCAAGTTTAGTAAGTTTACGGGAGAGACGATGGAAACGCAAGCTTGCCTCACCACAGGGAAACCAAATAAAAAAAAACAAAAACAAAACAAACAATCAACAAAACAAATAAACGAAAACACCCTCGAATCAAACAAATCAAAACAAATAATAAATGAATGAATAAACCAACAAAACCCAAACAAACAAACAAACAAATAATTAAATATGTAAATAAACATAAATAAAAGATATAAGAGAAAACAATAAATTGAGTAAGAAATGAAATAATTAGCTGAACAACATATTCAAAATGCAACATCAGTATAACTATCCACTAAGTTGCGTGTGTTGTCTGGTCAATTATTTCAATTCTTGTTCAATTTACTGTTTTCTCTTATATTACATGTAATTAATTAACCAACCTATTTATTTACTCAGACTTGTTTATTTGTTATTCAGTTAATACTTGTGTATCTGTTTTTGTTGGGATCATTGGTTGTTTATTTTTGTTTCATTTTTTGGTTTATTTGTTTGTTTGGTCTTGTTTGTTTTTTTATTCATTTTTATGTGCTTTTTAGTTAATTTGTTTATCCTGGCTTCCCTGTGCTACCAATTGGCTGTGCATACTGTGCAATATCATTACACAGTACACACTGCAGGCACAGTAATCCCATATTGAGAATTTTCGATGAGGATTTGCTCATTGCAATATGTAAAGTTTGGCTGTGGTCTCCATTGACATCAATATAAATAATTAACAGAAAAAAGTTTGAAGTATGTCCAAAGTATAAATTTCAAAGAAACAGTTTTCTCAATAAAATTAAACTCCCAACTGAAACACACCAAAATCAGCTCATTAAAACAAAACGAGTAATCATTTAATGAAAAACTTGCAAACTATACTTTTACATTATATACACAAAAAAAGACCTAGACATTTCTTCTTCTTCTTCTTCTTCTTCTTCTTGTTATGTAAAAAATAGAATGATTTTAATAATGAATTTCTACAATAAACATACAAATGAACTTTTAAAGGTTTCAAAAGAGACAGTTTGATGTAAATCCTTCTTTTCAAGCTGTTTGAAGTAAATAGCTTAATTGCAGTACTCTTTTTCTATTGTACACATCTTTCTATTTGCCAATGTTAACACACTAATATTTACTTGTAAATATTGCTAATAATTACATAAATAAATAAATAAATAAATAAATAAATAATTAATTAAATAAATAAATACATGAATAAATAATATACTGCTGAAAATAAAATAATGAATAAAACTACTAATGAAGGTTTGATTAAATGCGACCGTTGTTTATATTGTATTTTACTTATTTTCCTTATTAAACATGAATTAAAGAAAATATATCTTGAGTCATGTACAAATTTTGTACTGAACTTATTGTAATAAAAGGAAATGAAACACATCAAAATCTCAGTAATGTGCATTGTAACATGCCAGTGACAATTACAAGCCAAAACTACTTTAACCTTTAACACACAAACAAACGAAAAAATATTTAAAAAAAGTATTTAAATGAAGAAATTGACATGGATATAATGCAAAACATGTGTATAGCTTTTACTGACATGATTGTGGCAGACATCTTTGAGGCACTCAATATACATGACCTCGTAGTGTGGACACGAGGCCATAAAAAATAAAGACAATATTGCAGTCATCATGTGAAGGAAATTCTCATTTAAATTTCACCTTCAATATTGAGCATAGTGACACCACAATTTTTTATACTTTAGTTTTCATTGAAATTTTGTACTACACAAAGCATTTCTTGCATATCTATATTTGAGTACTTAAATGGAATAATCTTTACGAGGCTTGTACTTCATATCAACAAGGTATCATATGATAAAACAACTTTCTTTCATGATATTATTGAATCAAAATATTTAATCTTAAGGCGATACCGAAGAATTTAAAGCACGCGTTGGTTGCTATCGCTGGCAACGTTCCAAACGCGCACTTTTGCACGTGCAAAATCTTACCATTCCGTTGTTTTCTATGGATTTTTGACTCCTGGTATTTTGAAAATACTCAAAATCTTTCAACTCTCTCAATTGTAAACAATCTAGCTGACTTATGGTAGGATTATTGAAGTCATACATGAGAATATAGATAAGCATGCATTTCTAAAAATTCTGGAAGGTTTATGAGATATCGCCATGAAACCCTTCAAAATTTCCACAAAATCACACAATAGTAGTTTTCCTGTTCAAAAATCATTTGTACTTGAACAGATAACCTAATCCATGCTAGGGGCTCTAAACAAGTATCTCATGTGTTACATTCTGAAATTTTGGCAAATTTGGTGCAAATTTGTAGGAGCTGAAACGTTTTAAAGTAGAGCTGTGAAAATTTGAATATGTGTGACGTCACTGACCAATCGCACGACAAACCTGCGTCTTTTGGAATCGTATGGTTCTGCAAATCTTTATTATGCAAAGAAAACCTTGAAAGCTTCGTATTTTGATTGATTTTGGAAATTACCCTTAGCAACCGTTGTTTAGCAATTTGAATCCTTCGGTATCGCCTTAAATTAGAGAATTTAGAATTACAAAATACAGAAGTGGTATTGTACGTCAAAATCACTTTTTGAAAAAAAAATCACTAAATGATGGGCTGATGTAATCAAAAGAATGTACGTAATACCTCTGATCAGCTGATACATCCTCTGAACTTTCACATATTCCGCAACTAGAGAATGTAAACTTTGCTGCACTTTGATTTCAAACAGATGATTAACAAGTTACCCATTTCAGTTTTATTTCATTGTCGCACTACATCACAGCAATGTCAACTGTCCAAAACTTGGATACGTTCTGCATAACTTTCATAGAGTCTTGTTTAGGATATTTAGAAAATGGCATTCATATGCAAATAAAAATTCATATTCTTTTATTAAACGATCAGTGTAACTTCATTACTATTTTGAGCAAACCCTAAGTAGCACAATATATATGTGAATCTTGGCTACTATGTACAAGATGTAATTATTCAAGGATGAAGAATTAGATCACACTTTATTAGAATGCTTTGAGGTATTCATTAGGGTAGAATGTGCCGCAGGGACAGATATTCAGACTTTCAAACTTTTACAATTGTTTTCTGATCTACCACTTGTGGGGGCTCATTTTGAAGCTCTTGAAATAAGAAAATATTTCACTGTCACAGACACAGTTTTTTGAAATGTCAAGTAATTTGTACCAAACATTGCACAGTCACCAAAAATTCTTCTTCTTGATTTGATAAGAAAATGGTCGAAATTTTCATTGAGGAAAGTTTGAGCAAAAGTTGAAGTCTATTAACTTTGAGGCACATACTGCCTTAAACTGTTCGGCAAACATATGTGAACAGGACAATGGACTAACAAGTACACAATCACAGATCAAAAAGCTGAAAAGTTGTTTGAAAATGTGTACAATCACTCATGTAAAAGTTAGCATTTTGAACTGCTATCAAATGGCTTTAATTTATCAATAGAAATTATCAAAGAGTTAAATAGATTGTGTGGGATGAAAGATGTTATATAATGATTCTTCAGACAAGAAAACATCTTTTACTTTTTGAAAATTCTATTTTACCATTCTGAGATACAAATTTGTTTCTGTAATTTAAACTGTTCATATCTTCGATTGCATACAGCTCAACCAATCGTAGAAAGCTAAACGTATCATATTTACTGAAGGTTTCTGCTGCTGTACTTGGAAATTGAAAGGACATTTTTTTGATAAAACAGCTTCAAAGGATTGTTGTAACTGCAGCAATCAAATTTGGTTAGGACAAATAATGTTCTTTTCAGTTTCATTTTTGGTGATATTAATTTCATCACTCTCATGCCATAAAGCAGGCATTTTCATTGCAACTTCTTCTTCCTCAAGCATGTTGAAATACACAGTATTAGGCTTGACAACGCATCATAATGTGTTGAATGTGCAATGTCTTCATTGGAAAGTGAATCACAGCTAGTTTGGACTGAAATTCAGCTGACAGTCATGCATATTGGCTGTAATGGCATGTTGAATACCTGGCAATTCAAGATGATTTGGCAAGTAAACCAAACACTGTATTGTACAGACAGAATAAAAATAATTAAAAACACAATAAAAACCAGTTTATGGTGTTTTTATGACAAGTCATCAGACAGTAATGAAGTTGTAATGCTAAATTTATTTATTGAACTCCGGCAACAGTTTTTGCCTTTCAGTTCAGCTTGAAGTTTTAAAGTGGTGCAAAAACTGTCTCAAGATAAAAGTGAAAGCTTAAACATATTCAGTATAATGTTGATTAACAGCATTAATATTGTCAAAAAAAGTGTTCTGTTTTCATTTCATGATCCTGTAAGACCTTTCAATTCTCAGTACATTCCTTGCTACATTAAAATTGTGAAATTCTGATTCGTCCATGAATATCTAAATCAAACAAAGATTCAGTGCATTGTTTAAAATAGTTCTTTATTTTGCTTATAGTTTACAAGTATTTTTTTTTTCATTTTGTTTGCTGAGCACATGAATCGAGATAGAATACTCACGCCTTATTTCACAGCGGTTGGCACATTTCTTTAAAAACAATTTCAGCATTGAAAAATTATACATATCAATAGTGACAACATGATTTAACATTTTAGTTGTGTGTATCAAAGTTTCACGAGTGAGTTTTCTTCCTCTAAAAGTATATTTTCCTAAAACATCTGACAATAACAAAGGATTTTGAGGGATTTCAGAGATGTCCCTGCAAACCTTCTTTTGGGAAGAGACGATTTGCTTTACCAAATGAAAACAAATAAGTGAAACCAAATAACTTGTTTCAAGTAAACTGATCTAGTATAAAACTCTCTGACGCATTCAAGAAAATCACTTATTATTCTGCCAAATTTCGCTGGTTTTTGATGAATAGCGTTCCATTAAAAAAGTAGGAAAAAAGTTCCTTCTGAACCACCCTCTACCATGAAGGCATGTCCTGGACAAAAAAAAGAAATATACTTTTGAGCCTTGCTCCTTTTTCAAATCATAAATGGACAGTAAAAAAAATGCGTGGAAATTTATATGAAAACTGGGCATTGTTTGCTACAAAAAAATCTGACTTTGAAGGTGTAAAAGCGCATTCCGATTCGACTTCTTCTCCCATGATCCAATGGGGCATCCCCTCATAAATAAGTCAAAGTAATGACGTCATCAAATAAAAAATCAAACTCTAGCCATATCATGCATTATGTAGGTGATATAAACAAGATTAATTCTTCTCCTTCTCCACTCTTTGAAGTCCCATTTTCATCAAAGGTTATTGTCATAATTCTGCTTTTTAAACTTTCCTCAGATTACCCATTTGTTCTGCGACGACATATATTCTGATGATTTTCCAGCCGTGGTATTTAGGAACCATGAGAGGAGCGATGGGGTCGCATATCAGGCTGCAAATCCCAGGCCCCGGGCCCGGCGTACCGAATGTAACGGGCGGAACTGTACCATCCAATGTCTCTGCACAGCGTTTTGGAATGTCATTGATACAAAAGATGAAATTCAAAACTTGAATTCTGAATTCATAATCACTTTCATCCCGCAAATAAGGGCTGTTTTAGAGTAAGTCTCACTGACATTGACATGTCCAAATGCGATCTACTGTCTGCGTCTACGTCTATTCAGGGTGCTGACACCTTGCATGTTCGAACGAGCCAGGGCACAGAAAGATGGCATGAAGAAAGATCACATGTGCTGATCAGCTGATCAGCGATTTTTCAAACTACCGTTGCCGAACCATTTCCTAATATGGTCAGAAAAGGAATTTCACGCGCCCAAGCACAAACGGTAACTTTTTCAACCAATCAACTCTTTATGTGGTGAGTTCACTCCGTATTTGGTGTTGCTTCTTTCGAAGTGAACTTTTAAAGCGTAAGACACGCACCCTGGTTGGCGCAATTCTCTGACGTAAGAGTACGCAGAAAACTTCCGTCCAATAACAAGTACCGTTATGTCCCCCTTTTCACGCTTCGAGCAGGCTCATTTGAAAGTGAGTGTTTATCGTAGGAGGAGGAGCATAGTTTCATCTGCAGGTAAAATATCACCATATTTAATCTGTAAAATGTGTATTTCATAATTTTCGACCAAACGCATTGTGGCAGGAACATTTTTTCTGATAAAATATACCGTCACAGTATGTGGGGACTGAAATATTCGCAACAGTAATTGCGTTACCGCATCAGTTCTGTGTAGGTTGTTGCATGCACGTGAGCAAAACCGGATCAGCCGTGCGGTTTTTCATTTCAATCATGAATGAATCAATGATGGAGTTCTGTGGTAACTAGTCGATTTATTAACAGATTTTCTTGCCGTTTTATCAACCAAGGAAAAGCTAACAACCACGTTTATCCTGAAGACACGTATTACTTTAACGGATGAAATATCATACATGATTTCAATGAAAACGACGGTTCACAAAACTTTACTTTTTCCTCCCAAGTGAACAAACACAGCATAGATCATGTGTGACGACGAAGTTGCTGCTTTGGTCGTTGATAATGGCTCAGGTATGTGCAAGGCCGGTTTCGCTGGCGATGATGCTCCCCGTGCAGTATTTCCATCTATAGTTGGCCGTCCACGTCACAAGGTATGTTTTCATCTGATTCAACTAAATATGCGAGTTGTTTGACGGGCATAATGTTAGTGGCCGCGGTACCACTACACACTCGTCCGTGCAAGAAACTACAATTTGTAGAGTTTGTGAGTAATGCGTGAGTATAGTAAGGAAAAGTTTCGATGTCTACTCGTGACTGTAAGATATTAGTTCTCCAACCTAAGTGAAAAGGACATTAAATATCAAATAATAATAATACACCATAGGTTACCCACCATGGTGGAAGATAGCGAAATCTCAGTTTAGCATTATTAGCTCACACGATAGTAGCATATTGAAAACAAAACAAACAAAAATACACGAGGAAAGAAGAGCACTTTCATTTGATTATGAATTATAAAGGAATGGTAGCTGGAAATAAATGGCTCGTATGTAATCTTATTAACGATTTTGCTATTCGACAAGCTGATTGGACTTATAAATGTGATAAATGTCCTAGCAAAATAAGTAAAACAGTAGAGATTTTTTATAGTAGGATCATCAAAATAATAATAAAAAATAATAATCACGGTGTTATGGCAATAATTCTTTGACAGGGTGTCATGGTTGGTATGGGTCAGAAAGACAGCTACGTAGGTGATGAAGCACAGAGCAAGAGAGGTATCCTTACTCTGAAATACCCAATTGAACACGGTATTGTAACCAACTGGGATGATATGGAAAAGATCTGGCATCACACTTTCTACAATGAATTGCGTGTAGCTCCAGAGGAACATCCAGTTCTGCTCACGGAAGCTCCCCTGAACCCCAAGGCCAACAGAGAAAAGATGACACAGGTGACTATAAGAACACGTCTTAGAAGCAATCTCCTGATCGTATAATTGAATGTGGTCATCAGAGTTTCTGGTTCAAACAAGTTGGAAGTTCATGGGCCAGTGACAATTTGACACTGGCATTGAATGAAATGACCTGTTGCATTTATGAGACAAAATGAATGATCCTTCAGTCTATTTCACCTGGCTTAAAAACATATGCTGAAAATAATTGGAAATGAGTGAGAGACATGATTGTGGGATGGAATTTCCTGAAGATTTGGTAGGGTATGATTTGTCAGTTATCAGTTCTAAAGATGGAATACCAACTCTCATCATTGTGAATATCAGTGCCTAGAAATTTGCAATGCCATTTGAAAATTACAAATCTATATCCCAGCCAATATTTTATATACAGACAAAATGTGATTTCATCACTTTTTTGTAGATTATGTTTGAAACCTTCAACACACCAGCCATGTATGTAGGCATCCAAGCTGTACTGTCCTTGTATGCCTCTGGTCGTACGACTGGTATTGTCATGGACACTGGTGATGGTGTAACACACACAGTACCAATCTATGAAGGTTATGCCTTGCCCCATGCCATCCTCCGTCTGGATTTGGCTGGTCGTGATCTCACAGACTACCTCATGAAGATCCTGACAGAACGTGGTTATTCATTCACAACCACAGGTATGTAAAGTTACATTTGAGTTGTTCTCAGTAACTGCAATGATAGTTCACAAATTATATTCAAGCACAGCACTGATTGAAGAAACACCTGGCAGAAGATTTTTGTCATGCTAAAACGGCCCCGACTGTCTAAAAAATACATGTCTGTGATGTCTATGTGAGATGTTCTTACAACTTTTTCATATTCTTTCCTTGCAGCCGAGAGAGAAATCGTTCGTGACATCAAGGAAAAATTGTGCTATGTAGCTCTAGACTTTGAACAGGAAATGGCCACAGCTGCTTCAAGTTCATCACTAGAAAAGAGCTATGAACTGCCTGATGGTCAGGTGATCACCATTGGAAATGAACGTTTCCGCTGCCCAGAAGTTCTTTTTCAGCCTGCTTTCTTGGGTAAGCATTTCACAAGACACATACTACCATTGTTAACACGCATAGTTCTGCATGTAGCCCCAAATTTCTGAACCAAAGCATAAATTGAAAAAGAGTCAAATTTTCTTACAATAGCACAAATTGCACATTTTGAGCCAGGATCACTCTTTTAAATGTACTCACTATGCAAAAACTATGCTGCATGAGTGATCATGGTCAGATTTCTGCATAAATTTTCACGTCCATTCAAACAGCTCAAGTTTGCATTGTTTGATCATCATACATTTTCATTCCAATGTGAAACCTCCAAATTTGTTGACAAAAAAATTCAAGATTGCTCCATTTATGATGAAAGAGTTCATTCCTTTTCTGTGATGCATTCAGAGAAACACTGTAAATACTTTGAGAATTGCAGTACAAAGTGGGTGAAATGAATGCCTTGTGAAGCTTTGTAAATCTTACAGCTGCAACAAATTATATTTGAATTTCTTAAAAACCTAAGACTTTCAATAATGAAAGAAAATCACCAAGGCTGTAGAAGTTGCACACTTTGTTGTGAAAGCTAGTCATTTAATGCAATTGCACCTCAGGGATATGTAGTTTTGATACTCAAAATCCTGTAATGTTTTGTTGGTCTTAACCTTATGTTGAATTATTTTAGAACTTGCAGAGAATATTTGCAGAGAAATGTTTTTATCACCTTGTTGAAATCAAAAGTATGGGTTATTTAAAAATTTATTTTGTATTTATAATTGTATTTATTTTGCCAGGTATGGAAGCTGTTGGTATTCATGAAACCTCTTACAACAGCATCATGAAGTGTGACATAGATATTCGTAAAGATCTCTATGGTAATGTTGTGCTATCTGGTGGTACCAGTATGTATGAAGGAATTGGTGACCGAATGCAGAAAGATCTTACTGCCCTGGCTCCCAGCACCATGAAGATCAAGATCATTGCCCCACCAGAACGCAAATACTCAGTCTGGATCGGTGGTTCCATCTTAGCTTCACTGTCCACCTTCCAACAGATGTGGATCAGCAAACAGGAATACGATGAAGGTGGTCCATCTGTTGTCCATCGCAAATGCTTCTAAGTTTCTCAGTATTTTACAAACATGACAAGAAGCAGCAAGCCATGTAGTTCCAAATTTCAGTGTAGCGAAAATAAAGGATAGATCTGACAGGTTGTATCAACACAGTTAAAATGAACTCATTTTGGTTTAATAAAACTTAACCAATAATTGTACTTTTGAAAAAAGTTGTAATTATGGATACATAATAATGCCAATAGTTACATCTATCAAAACAATATCAATGGCCAGAGTTATAAAGCTAGGGATGAACTTTATTTTTGATCACTTATCCAAAGTTTAACGAACAAGTCTGTGATGTTTTTCTCCAGCTGACTACAAGGTCTTGAACAAAAGATTACACATTGTCAAAGTTTGTCAATTTTGATAAAAATACACCACAATTACATAACTAATGACATGAAGTGCTTTCAGCATTAGGTGGAAAGTTTGTGAAATGTCTTGTATGGCCAGTACATCATGCAGTTACACTGGGCTTACTCAACAGAAACTTGTGCATCCTAATCTTAGGTGAACGTAAACTTTACAAAATACCATTGTTTGTGTTTGTGTATTTGGTAGTCAAATAATGTTTCACTTTGAATCTTCATGCAAATGACAGATGCAGATTTTCATGTTACTGTCTGATCTCAGAACTTTCTATGCTGTTGTGTTTTAAGCTTTAAAAATCAATAAAAAAAGATTATGAACCGATTTATGTATGTTTTATGATATCACGTAGTTGTGGCAGTTTGGTTCGGGTCCCAGACTCACTATCGAGTTTGAAACCCGGTGGGGCGTGAGAGGATGGCGAGTTTGAGATTCAAGCAAGGGGTTGTGCCCTTGAGCAAGGCACTTTACTCTTCCATCGCTCCATGGGTAGTGGGTTATGGATACTTCGTCCTGTAATTTGGCATTCGCCAGGCAGATTTGATAATAAAAATAATATGAATTATAATATGCCCAGACATTCACAATGTTAAAAGTTACAGAAAAGTATTTTCTAAGAAAATTTGTAGCCTGGGAGAGCTTATTCCTTGATCCAGTAAAACCGCAGCAAAGTTGCCGTGCTATTTGCTTTGGTGATTTAAAGAGTGACACAGATGATGTGATTTAAACTAAAATTAGTCCAAAAGATTGTAATCTGCAAATTTCATCATGGTAAAGCTAAATGAGATAATCCTTCAGGATGAACATGCAGAAAACAGTCCAGTTGTTTGCACAAATGTTCAACGCTAGTTTTATGACCCGTGCATAAGACATGTATTGGTAATAAAAATGTTTGCTAAATGTTGATTCTACATTTTTTTTTCTGTTGAGCTTGCAAACCTATTTCTGTTCATTTGTTGGTGTATCGGTGCTCTTTTTTGGATCTGTTAGTTCAAATCCAGCTCAGTCAATAATATGCATTGAAGAGCACCTAAAACAATGATTGACAGGATCATGAAAGAGTATGCAATATGTAAATTCCGGGCTACATTTTGCCAAACAGAAAAATTGAGAACAGCGACCTATCCAAAAGTTTTTTAAAAGTACAAGACCTAACTTAAAATTCATAAAATTTTGACAAATTGTAATATTTCATCTTATTAAAGTGCAAATTCCTGAAATTTTGGTCAAATAATGGCAAATTTGGTCAAACATAAATTATTCCGTTCACAATTTTTTCCTTAAAGAATCCTTACGGTTTGGAACTTGATGTTGTGTTATTGTATGATGAGAATGTGAACCATTCACTGTATGTGAACTGGAATGACTTGTTATGGTTTTCAGTGTTTTTTGTGACAATGACTTTCAATTTATGTTTTTTAAAAAATCAAGCATGGTGACGCCATCTTTTTTTTTAATTTTTGATTATTCCAATACCAAAATTAAAAAAGTGGGGTTTGAGTTAAAATTGGCATCTCCAAAAGACAATATCCATTTTCCAACTGACTTGTAAGCATAGAAAAAAAACTTCATTGAAATCAATGCAGCTCCTCCAGTAGAAAATCCAGCTGGACAAACATGGATGTAATTTTCCATGATTTGAGGAAACAGTTTGTAAAATAAAATCATACTTGGTGTACATGTAGAGGGTTACGCAATATGAGCGAAAGAAATCCTACACTAAAACTAAGGTTGGCTTCATGCCACCAGACTACACAAAGCCAACCCAAATCCCCTGGCAATCTTGAACCCTCAGATCTGTAGCTAGAAGTACACAAAGCCAGATGTCAGTATCCAATATTTTCTGGTAGCGTTTGCTTGTTCACGAATAGAGAGGTAGAAAAAAAAATAGATTTGTTGTAAATAAAACAATAAATAATACAAAATGAAAAATGAGAGCCAGTAGAGCAAGCATGCTCTGCTTGATTTATCATAAATACATTCTGGTCAAAAGAGAAGTTTATTTACTCTACCTATGTTTCATAAACAAACAAACAAAAACAAGAAAACATTGGAGACTGAGTCCTATGTAAGTGAGCAAGGTTTCGAATGATGAAGTTTACGGGCTAAACAGAAAAGATCTTCCTTAAATGACAAAGCCACATTTTTTGTGTTCATATGACGATGTAAATTTGTCTATACATTGTGCTGAATCGTGTTTTAATATTAAAATGAGAACTCTGCCCAAGGTGTGCTATGCAGATCAAGTAAAACATGTGAAAGAAATCACAAAATGATTGACAGTTATGACTGCCAATCTTTTCAGAATCGGACAATTCGCTGTCAGTTTATTAGGTCATGTCCAGTGAGAGAACATTCTGATCTTGTCACAAAAGCATTCTGGTAGCAATTATGATCACTGTATATATTGACAAATTTTGGAAGATGAAAATCGACTTATTTTTTTTCTAAGATCTGAATAAAAATTCTTCAATCAATAATTAACCGAAAAAGTAAAACATTGATCCCCTAATTTACGTATGCAAATAATATATGCTCACTGAGTCCACGGTCTTTATCCTGACATTTGCCAGTTGCTAGTTAGTGTTGCGCCCTCTCGAGTTCATGACTTGAAAACAGTCAGCAACATGCAAAGTGCATGACCTGGTCAACTTAGACTTGTCCACAGTCCCTCTATCCACCTGTGACTTGTCGTATACAAAACGTGAGCACAACGGTCGATGAATGGATTATGAACACATTCTCCCAGATCACGGATAATTATTTATCGAGCTGTAGGTCTTGAGCTGTATTCATACTTTACCCTCTTCTTACTGGCTTGCTACAGTTCGGCCAAGTCAGGCATGTTACTTGTGCTGCACTGCACTGAGCTGAGAGATGAGAAACGTATTTTACGGCGCTTTATAATATCTGACATACAAACGTCAGCTGAAACGCTGAAATGTGTCAAGCTGGCGACGAAGTACTCTCCGACGTTCACCTGTTTCGCCAACCAACCGATGTAAGCAGCTATGCAACAAAAACAGGTGAGTCACGTGCACACTTCACACTTGCTGCGGTTCGGTAGCCCTGCCACTTCCTGGCTGGTGGACACACACAACCAGCTAGGGAGTGACAGGGATACGGAACCGCAGCAAACTTCACACTTAAACTGTGGGTCCATAGATGTGGTGTTTTCGGACGGGATTTCTGCCTTTCACAGGCGTGTTTTGACTTTTTACGTTTTTAATCCCGCCACCAAAACATAAAAGTCAAAACCAGCCCGTAAAAGGCAGAAATCCCGTGTGAAAACACCACAGGTATAGACCCATACACAACTAACTTCACACAATCCCTCAGACCACGGTCCCTCTATCAGACGACAGGCGCGGTGCTCAGTGTAGACATGGAGCTAAAAAAGGGAAATCCTTTATTAGCTCCATGGTGTAGAGTAACGTACCGGTAAATACGCTATCTGCGTATACCTCATTGGCAATTCCCAAGCACCTGTGCCTCGGACTTGCTGCAGCACAGCAAAAGCAGACCCAGTCAAAACTTTGATTCTAGAGTAATGTAGCAACCCTCTCACCATTCTCCGCAAAATGTGACTTACATGTAAATGTAAATGCCAGGTTACTGAATGTAACTTTCACAGTACACTGATATCGAGAGAAATTTGTGTAAGAACCACGACAGAACACTGCATCAGCAAGAGTTTGAAGATGGAACATTGAATAGTAGTTGCCCAGTTGGGGTAATAGTCGAGCATAAATGTATACTTTCTGTTTCAGTATGGAGAACGGAGTTTCCATTTAGTGATGTACCTTACACAGACTTGAATGCAGAGAAGGAAGCAGGTTCACGGCATGCTTTCACTTTTGATGAGGATGGTGATATTGTGGTTGCTAGGAAACAGCAACATAAGTCTAGTGATGCAGTTAAAGCCGTTACAATAGGTAATTATAGCTGATGTGTAATAATCAGAGTTATCCATGATGTGCATGAAACCAAGCAGACTGTAATTTCACATAGATCTACATATCACCTAACATGCTCATTTACTGTCAGACCATTTTGGATGCATCACAGATCATTGTTGCAATAAGACCTAATGATAGAGAGCCTGTGTTTTCCTTCAGCAAGCACACATCTTATCCCTATGGCCAGATCATTATATTCTCACATACCTTTTGGATGCTTAAATCATCTTTGGGAGTTATAGATTGTCATTGTTTTCTGTCTGATTCATAAGTTTTGAACAGGGGCCTTGATTTTCAAATCTTCCAATCCATTATTCAAATTGTTGAGTTGAGTGATTCATGCAATGAAATTATGGCTGCCATTGCTTCAGATTAACAGACTAGTAACCTTGGTAGCCAGTCAGTACATGATTCACATGGCACTCTATGCATTTTTCTTAATTACTGTACTCTATTGATATATCAACTCATGCTGTGAAAGAATGAAATATCAGATGAAATGTACAAAGAATATGCAGTCATGCTACATCATAAGCATCAAGCAAGAGTCATTTTTAAAATGAACAGAAACCTGACAACCTGGGCAAACACTTAAGGATGGTTTATTTTGTCTGTTACTAAGAGCATAACATGGCTACACCTGTTCAAGATGTTGGTCTACAGGTGAGTGAATTGTGCAAATTAACTTTGGCAAATACTCTGAAAATGACAAGAATTGTCACTTACTATTGTCCCAAGTATTTCCTACTCTTTTGAACCACTTCATCAAAAACTCAAAGACCGCTTGTTTTTTAAGTGTGCATAATCTTACCCACTTGCCGACTAGTTGTTCCATACTGGTAGTCTCTCAGAGTTATTATGTCTGTATCTTTAAATTATCTCTTCAAATTTTGAGATCGCTTGCATTCGCCTGCATTTTGACAAATGTCCCTTTGAAGAAAAATATTTCTTATGGACTAACCATGGATGTTCCATCGATATTCATATTGTAGTTTTTAAGTATCCAAGACTAAAGAGCATGTACAAAGTAATTGTGGATTAAGGTAGAATGGAGTAAGAAAGATTTTGTTGTCTTAGTTTTTCGAAGTGAAAATTTCATTTTTCCCCACAGGGTTAACACTTGGATGGGGTCCATTTTTAATTTCAAATATTTATAATTGTTAGGTAATTTTTTTCTTTAGTACCAAACTTTTCAGGGGGACCCTTGATTTTTATTCTTGATTTGGTGACAGAACGGTCGAAAGTTTCATTTAGGAAAGTTCGAGAAAAGTTTAAGTCTTTCACTTTTGAGGCAGATTTGTAGATGTACATGCAACAGATTTTCTGCCTTTCAGAACATTTTAAGCCATAAATGAAAATTTGTTTACAGGTATGGCATGGAGCTCTGCTCATGTGTGACTTCATCATGTCCAACCAAGAGCTCTTCAGCGACAGCACAGTGATGGAATTAGGAGCTGGTCTTGGACTGACTAGCATTGTCATAGCAACAGTTGCCAAGACTATACTGTGCACAGGTAAGGACTGGCTATATTGTCTTCCATGCTTCTGATCTGGCAAGTTGTCATGGCAACAGTTGCCATAACTGTACTGTGCACAGGTTAGGACTGGCTATATGGTGTATTCCATCCCTGCTTCTGATCTGGCAACAGTTGTCATGGTAACAGTTGCCAAGACTACTGTGCATAGGTAAGGACTGGCTATATTGTGTATTCCGTGATTCTGATCTGATAGAACATTTTACTGTTGTAAAAATACACAAGTTATATAGATTATGTTATTTTTGGAGTCAAAAGAATGTTCCGTACATGAAAATATTTAAAGGGAAAACAGTCATCTGAACTGCGCCATTGCAAACAATGTATATCGTGCATGATATCTAGATGCATCTTATCACAGCTTTAACATTTAAATTATACGATGTAGATTATGACAGACATGTTTTAACTTTCATCAATCACCATTGTACCTTGGATACCATATGACCTTTGAACGCAGTTCCGATGACTGTATCCCTTAAAGTATTTTGTTTTCTGAATGGGATACTTCATTCTGAGGTAAATGCTTGGCATTTCTGTTGTGTATAGCGCCCTCTATTGTCATATAATCTATCTTTTGTTTTTCAGATGTTGGCTCAGATGTGCTACATATGTGCAAGAAAAACATTGAAACAAACAAACATTTGTATGGTGATAGCAAGATAATTGTGAAAGAATTTGATTGGAGGCAAGAAACGCTGAGGACAGGTACAGTTCTGAATGTGATGTAGTTTATTCTTCCTTGGTCTGTGTGACTTTGACAAAGAATAAAGAAGTGATCAGTTTAGCAAGGCATAAAGATGAAATACTGAATTGAATCACTAACGATTGTTGCCATGTATTCATTCTCTGTCAAACAGTAACTGTACTTGAATAGCACTGGTATGAGTATGAGAATGTCAAGGGGAAAGGTATTCTTGTTTAAAAAATTACGATATAATATTGCCTCAAAACAAATGTTAAAAGATTTCAATACAACATTTCCTCAAAACAAATATGAATATCCCATATTGTAATAGTAAACTTATCAGTAAGTGTGAATCCTTAAACCAAGATAGGTCTAGACTGAATGGCTGTAAGAGAGAAGGGTTCTGTTAGTTTAGGTCTTTTGTTGTAGTATGTGATCACACCAGTTGTTATTTGCAGGTCAGGGGAATGAGAATCTCTCGGGAGAAAATGCGGTCTTATCATATTTAATGTCAATAAACTGGTGCAAAAATGCAAGTTTTTCACTGACAAGTATTTAGCAATGTGCCTAATAGCTACATGAATGTGCTATTGACCCAAGAAAGTTCTTTTCAACTGAAGAAAATTTTACATACTACATGAACTGGCAATGCAACGCCTGCATTGACTCAAAGTGATCAGAAATGTTGTACACCAGAGGGCGCACTACACTTGCATGTCAAAGAAACTGCTCAATTTGATCAATTTTTGCACAAATGATGTACAGTTAACTTTACCATTGGTATTTGCACAGGTGCCTGGAATTGCCAGGATGGTATACCCTTCTCTCTGTGTATACCACCCTGGCAATCCAGGCACCTGAAGGTTTTTGAACAAATTTTAAATGGCATAAATGATCTATTATAAGTTGAAGACATTAGAAATACTGGTTGAGCATGAAGTATACAGTATCAGCGATAGTGCCAGTGTATTATAGAATGGTAGGGAAGAAGATCGTTGAATTCACATGGCATGTGTGTATCTAGCAATCAAGTGACAGCAGGGTCAAAGTTCAAATGTCATGAAAATCAGACATCCACATCATTCAGACAACAGGGGTGTGTAAAGGTATCAAGACTATCAGAACTAACCCTTGATAATCAGAGATATAGTTGAGAAATGGCACCAGTCTGTGCCAGTTTTTCCAAATTTTGATGACAACTTGTGTGAAACCTTGTGATAAACTGGTGGCTGTATCATTGATTTGATACGCCATAGTTCTGTGTTGAATCACGACTTGACAGTTCAACATCAACAATCATTTTAAATTTTATAATTCAATGTGAACGTGCACACACGTATAATATTGTTTAGAGCTTGTTAAGAAATCAAAATCCAAGTGCAAAAAATGTCAGAGACTGCCTGTTCGTCTGACCTTTGACCCTGTATGACCTTGTGTTAAATGTCAAACCTCAAGTAAACAGCTATTGTTAGGAGACAGGTTTTGTTGTTGGTTTCATGGGCATTTTAATCCATAGGGAGTTACATAACAAACCTCACAGTTAATCACTTTGCTGTGTATTTGAATGTTAGTACAGTCTTGTTTGAATGACAATTTTAACAGAAGAGAAGTAAACATGAGAACAGTGAGACCACAATTTATTTGCTATGAACTTCAATTTCTGACCCTTTAAATGTTGTTTTGAGTTGTAATTCTGTAAAATAAATTAAATATGGAAAAAGTTTGTGCAGATATTTATGTTGTGTAAATCATAATTTTTGATGTTTTCATAGTACCATATATCATAGTAGCATATATTTAGACTGCGCTTTTCAAATCTTGCAATCACAAGTGCCAACTGGCATTTCTGAATCTATCAACAGTAAAAGTGTGTAAGAAAATTCACCTCGTACTTTCAGATAAGGAATGCCCCTTTTATTGGTCAGTGGAAGATTTGAATACCTTAGAAAATGATGTCAGTATTATACTTGCTGCAGATGGTGAGTAGAAATTAACAGTGTTTCAATGAGGGCAAAACCTTTGGTTCAAAGTAATTCCAAACACCCGGATGTTTGGTGAAAAACATAGTATCCAGCATGAAATTTTGTTGAAAATCCCTATTCTTTTATGTAGACTTTGCTGTGAGAAAAAATGACCAAAACCAAAAATTAGGAATAAAATATTATGAGCTTCAATACTCGTACAAAGAGACTAGCTGATTTGTTGAAATACTTGCTGAAATACTTCATTGGGTTGAAAAAACTATGATTAGAATATTGCCTTCCTACCTCCCCTCCACCTTCTCCCCTTGCTCTACTTTGACTTTTCCCATGACACAATTCTCCTGTCATGATGCAATTGGAAAATATTTGCCAGGCAGATTTCTGTCATTGTGTCTGCAGGTGTTCTCAAGTGTGTTGTTTTTACTCCTGCCGGGAGGTCTCTGTTATACACCCCCTAGCTTATTGTCAATAATTGATCCACCTGTGAAGTCTAAATAAACAAAGCAATTTGTTTCTTTAATCAGTAAGTTCTGTTCAAATATTAAGAGCAAAGATGGGAGAGAAATGAGACAAAAAGAGAAGAGTTCGGAGTTCAATTCTCATAAAAAAAATTTGTTGGTTAGCAGAAGGTTGTTTAGGTATCCATCTTGGCACCAAGGCAAGTTGCTAGGAGTAAGTTTACTTCTGTCGTATGTATTTGTCAACAGTTGTTTAATTTTCTCCTTGAAATTTTGGTAAATTTGTAAAAACAGTCACATTAAGCTAAAAAGGCATTTCATGTGCAATTCTATAAGACAAACTCACAAGGTGAAACTGACCTTACATCACAATTTGGATTATAAAGTATGATGCTGAAAGTTTTTATCTCTGGCTTAGACTGAGACTATTCTCTTTCATAATCCAGGATAAAAATCTGGTATCCTTGTGCAAAGTTTTGGATTAGAGTATGACCTAAACTTTAACCTGTTCACCCCCAATTCCCTGTAAAGAGGTCCACAATCACCATTGATAACAATTAGTTTGGGCCAAACCATGGTGGTGAAAACTTTAAATGTACATATATTTAAAATTCAAAATGGCCACTCTGTGTAAATTTACCTCTATGCATGTTATATACTGAATCTATGGGGAAAAATCAAAATTTTTGATTTTCACAAAAACAAGACTCTGAAAATTTCATTTTAATTCCAAGAGCCTCAAAATGAGTCTGCAAAGGTGGGCAGACCAGCAGAGGATGATATGTTGGTGTTTGATTATCTGTACCGCAGGTGCCTTCATTGGATTGGATGCTCATGAGAATAATACTGGTAATTTCTTTGTGAAGAAAAATCTGTCTTAGAAGCCAATGAGTGTGTCAGGACATCTCTTGATGTCAGTATCATGTCAGTATAGTTGTAAATAAATCATTTTACAACATTTAAAGAAAACAGGATCAAGATAGTTTGGGATATTTATAAACACAGGAACAGTGATTTTTTTTAGTGATGTAACCGTGATGTCAGAGGCGCGACACTTGGATTTTTTAACCTTTTCAAATCCTTTGTAATACAGTACTCCCCAGAAACTTTTTTTTCAAACCCTTGGATTCCTTCTGTCTGATTGTGTGGAGGTTTAGGTAAATATGAATAATCAAGTCTTTTGTACTTTGTCTGTATTGCCTTATGGCAACAAGGGAAGACTTAGAGTTATTGTGAGAGTATTCAAAGCGGTTTAAAACGTGATTGTTGCGCTTTAGACAGAAAGTTACTCTGCTCTTTTGTATTCACAATAACCAAACATTTGACGTAGCTAGCATGCAATGAAACTGTCTGCACCTTCATGTACAAATAATAGCAAGTCAATAGAACTCTGCCAACAAAGATCCAAAATCCACTGGAATCTTTTGCCGTATGATCCACCAATCTTTGTACAATTGAATGCTTGGGGTTTCAGTTGATTCCTTGTAAATGCGTTGCACAGATTGCTGTGTTGGAGGTGTGACTGCATCCATAAAACACAACAATAATCTACCAATGGCAGACCGCTGTTGTTGCAGTGCATTTTAAACTGCATGTCCCAACTACAATGTGATGGTAGCCCATTTACATTCAGTACCAGACAATAGTTCCTCTGTAATTATTTGTCTGAAAATGTGACTGGTTTCTTTGTGACAAGGTGTGATATGGATAAAATGGATAAACCACAATTAACACTTTCTTGAATATCGTGTGTTTGACTTTGATGTCATTTTTACTGACTGAATTACACTATTTTCATATTTTCCACGCTGTTGGTAAAAAAATTTGCAAAATTGTAGGCTTCAACAGACTTCAAACCGAATTCTGATCAAACTTTGTGTATACTGCACTTACATGTACCAAGGTGACAAAATTGCTGCATTGTAATCACCCTACGAAGGATGTCAAATCTAACGGGAGATGAGAATGTTCATTCTCTGGTTTTCAAGTTGACATATTCTATCAAGCCACAGTCCCTTTACAGGGCCATGAGTCGGCATATTACAGAATACTTTTTTACTTTTTTTGTAACAACAAGCTGTTCACTTCTTGATGGTGAGAAAAAGGGGATGACAAATTCTGGGACCAATCCATATCAAGACTTATCCTTGCAGTAGTGGCACTAGTTCATACCTTTAGCAATGGGTGTTTCAAGACCGGTGGTGGAGGGACTGTGATCAGACAAATCATCTTCACAAACACACTGCAGAGCGCACAAAGAGAAAGTAGGACCACCTAGCTCTCCTCAGAAAATCACAAGAACCCCTTAAACCGGTGTGCGGGGTATAAAAGGCCCCTAACTTATTGAAAATTCATAATGGCGCTTGAGTGACAACTGGCAATAGCTAGGTAGACCGCTCCGTGAAAATCGGCCTAAACGATTCTCAAACATATATTATTGGCATACCATGAACATAGACTGTTTCATAAACACCTAGGCCATACAGGTATCTGCAAAGTTTCACAAAGTTTTTTAAAACTACGACGATTAGGGGAAAAATCGCTTTCTGAACAAAGGGAATGGCCCTCAGGAGACAGTCGTTGACAATTGTCAATCATTCGGTGACGCGCAGAGGCGTAAACTGGTCAAACATTTGCTGTGCATACGAGAACAATTACGATGTAAACAAACTATATGTAAACTTAGACTTTTATCAGCGGGTGAAGGATGAAAACTTTGTGTTGCCATCAACTCTTTTGCTAGCGTTTATGGTGCAATGACATCACGAAAGTGAACCATTTTCAGACGTGACTTAGCAAAAGGACTAGTCCGTAAGCTTACCCGTAGTACGATGTTTTCTAGCGAAAAGCGCGTAAGCAGAGTCCGTAGTTTGCACTGAATAACCATCAAAACATGGCGGTAGCCTCCATGATCAATTTAATTATTGTCAGTCGAAGAGATCCACGTTTTTAACAACTTCCCCCTTCCAAATCTACGGCCGAACTTGACGGTACTGAACAGTTGTTTGGGATATCACGGTCCCTTGTGGAGGGACCGTGGGGATATATATGCTGGCCCCGAAAACGGCCGCATGTACACGTGTTTTTACACGTGGAAATGACATGTCGCGTTCGGAGGGCTGGTACTAGTAAGGTTTTGACATACCGATTATCCAAGTTACATTTGAACTTCTGTGATGAAAGTTTAACAAAAATTGTAAGATATTTGAACAGTTGAAACATTCAATCTTTCAGTTCAAGATGAGCAAGTAAGCGCCATCACCCAATCTTGTAAACGCTTTAGGATACGCGTGTCTGAGGACAGTTCATTGATTCCGCGCTACATTGTAATAATATTTCGTCAAAAGCTGGACTTTAATTCCTTCAATAACCATGGAGGTAGAAAGAAAGACGGAGAGGAACCCAGTCTGTCATTGATTCCAGTTGAAGGTTAACAAGCGTTTCGAGCAAAACTTGCAATTGCTCCGAAAATAAACATAACTCGTGATAATTTTTCGATATCACCCCGCCGCCAAACAACCGAGCAACTGACCGCGATCGCTATTACAAATATCGTGATACACGAGATTCAAGGAAGTGACGACCCTTCCGTGAATTTCCTTTATTTTTTGCGATCGTAATGACGTCGCCGTTTACCTATTTCCTACCATTTTCCTGACGTGTTCCTTTTCCTTCCTAGTTTTTCTTTCTTTCTTTTTCTTTCGAGTATTGCCATGGCATAACTGAAACGAACCGGGAAACGAAGGCTGTACGTACCCAAGCCTGATGTGATTTGAGAGCAAACAGATTACGCAGATAATGCGAATGATCGCAACCGTTGCCAACAGACTCATTATGCAGAACCATGCCCCAAAACGCCCCCACCCAAACTTGGCACTAATCCTGATCCCGGTCCATTTCGAGCCGGGCTTTAACCTACATTTGTTGGCTCCACTTGTTAAAAAAAAAGTGCCGTATTGATGAACCCAAGTTGGTCTTTGTCAGTGACATGCAAGCATATTTTTTGGCGCTTTGTGTTTGGGTGAATACGTGTGCTGAATGAGGCATTGAGGTATTATCCTCCAAATGAAAAGAGAACATCTGTTATCTGTGAAGACAGGTATTAAAGGGGCAAGTATTCAGTGGAGATTTGAGGCACAAGAGTAGTTATTGATTTTTTTACTCACTGCTGTGTGCCAGTGACATGGACACATTAGGGGATGTTGATTTAATGGTTTGTGAGCGTTGAAAAAACCAAAAATGAAATTCCGCTACAGTCTTTGAATTTTTCATGGCATATTCCACCTAGGAGAATTAATATTAACATAGATTAATATTAATATACCCGGTAAATCTAGTTCAGTCTTGAATCTGATAACACACTTATACTAGTACTGTAAAAAGCTGAATGGCAAAAAATGATGTGTGTCCCCCGTATGTTCAAAACTGCAAAATATTGATTGTCTTGTCTCTTATTTTTGTGCTGCTCTCTTTTTTCTGTGTTCCTGTTTCCGATGATAGATACAAACAGAAGTGAAGAGTTCTAAAGTAACCTTATATTGAAATTGAAAAGATATAAAAACCATTCCCCTTTTTGTCAAAAGTCTCATTCCATCTTCCCTGTTCAGAGATTCCACAGTCAGTCTATGATACCATAGAATTCAGCCAATACACAATTGATCTGTGGTATCTGTGGTTGTGGTGTTGTTTCTCCTTTGAGTACTTTTATCTATGCTGAACTTATCAGTCAGTGTGACACAGCCATTGCTCTCTCACTGTGTCACAGCCATTGCTTTCTCAGTGTGTCACAGCCATTGCTCTCTCAGTGTGTCACAGTCATTGCTCTCTCAGTGTGTCACAGCCATTGCTCTCTCAGTGTGTCACAGCCATTGCTCTCTCAGTGTGTCACAGCCATTGCTCTCTCAGTGTGTCACAGCCATTGCTCTCTGTGTGTCACAGCCTCTGCTCTCTCAGTGTCACAGCCACTGCTCTCTCAGTGTCACAGCCACTGCTCTCTCAGTGTGTCACAGTCATTGCTTTTTCAGTGTGTCATATTCATTGCTCTCTCAGTGTGACACAGCCATTGCTCTCTCAGTGTGTCACTGATATTGCTCTCTCAGTGTGTCACAGCCATTGCTCTCTCAGTGTGTCACAGCCATTGCTCTCTGCCTGGCAGAAATCTAACAAAGTAGTGTGCATTTTTTTGGGAGACATACTGTCTGGAGGACAGCATATTTTCTGTCATTGATGGTCCTACCATATTGCCAATTTCCACATTCAGTTTGTGTTTCTGTCATTTATGGTCCTACCATATTGCCAATTTCCACATTCAGTTTGTGTTTCTACTCCAGATGCATGGTTCAAGAGTGGTTCTTTTGTCTGACAATCATAGTTCACTGATGCTTAAAGTTTTAAATATTGGAAGTGACAGTACATTCTATTCAGTGTACTTATCAGTTGTGTTTTAGTTCAGTCACTGTTCCAATAAAATTAACCATATATTTTATGTAATTCATTGTCCATGTTGCTATTTGGCAGTCGATGACAATGGTTGGCAGTCAGTGTCACTCGCTTTCAGTTTACTGAATAGCAATCAAGTTCCTTGCTGGAAGTCAATGTCACTGGTTGGCAGTCAATGTCACTGGTGGGCAGTGATGTCACCATGCACTTGGCAGTCAATATCACAAGTTTGCAGTTCACAGTTTGGTAGTCAATTGCTTCAAATTTGCAGTCAACAGTGGCTGGTTGATGTCACACGCCCACTTTAAACTCCTGTTTTCTGATTGCCTTTTCAGTAATCTACGATGATGACCTGACCGATGCATTTTTCAGAAGTGTGTACAACGTGATGTCACATGGGCGGCAGAAAACACTGTATATTGCTCTGGAAAAACGGTAATATTAAACTAACTTCCTGTCTTCTCAGACTCCAACTTTGCCTTCCTCTTCCTTTTGTTTTCTTTGAAAAAATATTTTGTACTATTTTCATGTACAAGCTAAAATTATCATGCATTTCCTTTGTACAGTTCTCGGTATTCATCAAAGGGGAGTAAATTGACATTTCCATGATTTTCCCATCGCTTGCACCTATTGAATTTTTTTTTAAATACAAAATACAAACGTCCATGTTTTCACACCTCAGTGGAAATTCAGAGAATTCCAGATTTATTGCTGTAAAGGGAAGACTTATTTGTGTCGATCCAAGGATGAAATCAGGACAACTTTTTGTAACTATGTGTAGGTGCAGGGTGAAAGGACTGTGATCAGTGTTTGTGTCATTGCTGCTGTGATTTCTACAAAAAAATTCTGCCTCAAACCGTTTCCATTAGGTTCCTCAGTGAATATTATTATGGAAAAAAGGGTGAAAGTGAAGTAGAGTTGAGAAACTTGTTTGCGTTTCCTCTGCAGTCATATTAAAATTAGATGTACCGACAGAATTCAAACGATTCATACGGATTTCCTGTGACCCCTTTATGTAACAGAACCATTTCCAGTAGGGTAATGAATGCCAAGAAACAACTCTGTGTTTTCATCCATGACAGCTGGAAATCATTTTGTACAGCTAGCAAGTAGTCAGAGTAAGGTCATTATATTGTTTGTGGGGTCACCATGTCACAATTTGATTTAAGATGACTCTAAAATCAGGTAGTAAACTCGCCAGAGTTCTCAAAGTCATTCATGCAACGCATAAAATATCTCAGTTCTCGGAAGATCAGCAATGGCATCACTGTGGCAGTATCAGGTCATCTGGTAAAACATACCACAATTATATATTTTACAGAAATCCCCAAAGGCTGTATCTTTTCTTTGTTCGATAAGATGGTTTCAGATCAAAAGTGTGACCACAGAAGGTTTTTCAAACATTGTTGACGAACTTAAAACTAAGATTTTAGCTACTAAATAATATTTGACTTGCAAGTCATATGTGGCCACTGCAAGCGAGAACACAAAACCGTGAACAATCGGCAGAATCCATTGCCAAGGAGAGAAAAGTGACATTTTCAAAGACACTTTGGCTTAATGACGGGAATTAAATTAATCTCCCCAAAGATTGGATAGTTTTTGGTGTGCTAAATGCAAAAAGATACAGCTAACAGGGTTTAAATGTTTGTCTTGGGGTTGCAAAATGATCAAGTTCATAATACTTTTTTGTGCTTTACGGGATATAACAAACTTGACTGGAAAGTGAAGAGTGACTGGTAGGAAAAGGATTAAAGGGACAAAGTCGGCCATTTTTCATGAATTTTGTTTGATACAAGATACTTCTTACATTGTTTGACATGTTGAAAGACACTGAATAAATGGGTGACCATGCATATATTCGACCTAGGTTTTCGACATGATACATGAAACCATCACGAAAATGAATTAATGGTCATGACCATTAATTCATTTTCGCCATGGTTTCATTTAATTTGTCTAAAACCAGGGTCAAATATATGCATGGTCACCCATTTATTCAGTATCTTTCGACATGTCAAACAATGTAAGAAGTATCTTGTATCAAACAAAATTCATGAAAAATGGCCGACTTTGTCCCTTTAAATAAATACACATTTTATTTGTCCTTCTCTGCATTTTGAAAATCCTTCTCAGTCTTTTGACAATCCCTATTGTCTTTGACATTCATGATTCCAGATATAATTTTACCCTAGCTGAACTCTCAGTCACATGCAGTGCCTATGATCATTTCCAAGAATGCTTGGAGTTCTTGCAAACTCTACGGAGTGACAGAAATGGAGATTTTATAGTCACCAAGCTCCCCACCACGTTTCCTCAGTATTTTCAGTACCATCGCATCAAGGAAATGGTAAGAAAATCCTCCCATTTGTATCTGTCTGAGGCAGGATACAATTTTTGTTTTGTATAAGAAGCTGACCTACGCCCGTAAATCATGTATCAGCAAATCAAAGTTGTGTATGTCATTTCCCAAAGTGATCAATTTCAACTTCCATGAGAATTTGTGTCCTCATATCTGCACATACAGGCCAATATTCTTTCCTCAAAGGTTGAAGATTAGATAAATTCAATTGTTCCGCCTTTTATTGCTCTTTGCAAAATACTATATGAAATTATTTTGACAAAATTCTAGTTTTACACAGCGAACATCAGTGATCCTCCATATTAAACAAAAGCTATGTTTCAGGCTCTGTGACAGTTATCGACATCTCTGTGAAAAGCTGTAGCTTTTTCCATTTGAATTGTTTTCATGCTAGATGAGATTTTAATGTGAATGAACTTTGACATTTTCGCTGGCCATTTCATGGTGTCAGAGGTCATTTGACAAAAGAAGCGCCTTGGGTGAAAACACTCCCTAGTGATTCGTTCTCAGATGCAATGACTTTAAAACTTTACTCCAAAGTAGAGTAAATTGTTATTTAATGTAACATATCATGGCTGGAAGGGTTACAGCAAGGTTTATCAATTTGGTGAAAAAAAGTGCAGGATGGGCATTTTGGATTTGGCTCATTTTAATTTTGACACACCAACAACACTCAAAACATTCCTTGCAACCGCTTATGATTATGTCAATCAATATGTTTCTTTTTCTTTCACAACAGGAGCTGTGGGTGATTACAACAGAAAAGAGATAGCATAGACCATGGACAGTCTCTGATGCCCAACTGTTTGTAGCACGGTGACAGCTCTGCTCTGGATGCATAATATATCATAGGTGAATTCGATAGCCTGGTCAAATCTCAGTATGCAGCAAATACTGGGTATTTCAAGAGGTGAGAGCTGAAGTTTCAATGCTATGGTCGGTATGAACTTGCAAAGGCAGTTGCTCTGGTGTGATTACTTTGTCACACATACTTCTACACTCTTGTTGAATGACTGCAAGAAAAATCCCAGTTGCTTTCACCGATTGGTCGGCAGAGCTTCAACATCTTATGTCATTGAGTTTTACATGTAAAAGAATTAATATATACAACTTTGTTATCAAATACAGGATTACATATTAAATGATGAAATATTTAATATTTCATCGTTTAATATGTAATCCTGTATTTGATAACAAAGTTGTTGTTATTCAGATAAAAAAATCCCCAACTGAATGTTACTGATGATGACACACTGTTTTGTTGATTGTCCTAATTTTCAAAACGAGGCTAACTCTACCGAGGTGATTTGGTGACTTTAGAAAGACATAAAATCATGACTTCACTGCGCTGCAGGCAACAGAGCAGTGAACAAACAGCGGACTGGTTGGCAATTTGCTTTGAATTTTCGCAGTGAAATCCGTAGAGCCAAAAGTGGTCCAGTGTGTGTCTTCAGCCTCCATGATTGAGTATAACCCCTGACAGCTGACCAAATATTTATTCTTCTTTTTGATGATTCTTCTTTTTGAAATTTTGTATTCTTTATAGTTATAATTACTGCTGATGAAAAATTCTGAAATTTTGTAAATAAAAGAAATACTACACCACAATTTCTAATGAAAATTGTGATTTTTATCTGGGATAATTCTACTTCATGAAATGTACGCTGAATTGTTGGTTATCTGATCACCATCTGGTCCTCTAAAACATAACATTTATTGGTTTCCTGACTCAATTTATGAATATTTGAAATTAAATTCATAACTACACAAAACATTTGATAGGACAAAACTTTCTTGTATCAGACGCAACTGTACTGCAATTTACTGTGACCTAGAGATATAAACTGCGACACATACTGCTTGCTGAGCTGCTGTCTCTTTGCACGGTTCACATTCAAGACACACAGGGAAGGAGAGTAGTTAAACATATGACAGACAGTTACCTGTAACAACAAAATATAGACCGAGCAACTGGACAATGGATCACAGCAATACTCATTATTGAAGTAGATTTTTCAATCATTGTGTTCGAAATTTGAATTCTTCAGAGGCCACCTTGAAACCACGGATAATTAAAACGCATCCACAGAACCACGACTAATTTAAACGCATCCACACATGGTTACAGTGTTGATATGGCACTTCAAAACATGAATTGGTACAGGGTGTTTAACAAATTTGTGAATTAACAGTCCCCCCTTCAATCTGAAAGATGTCAGGGTCATAATAACTTTCTGTAGGTATCTTGTGCAATACCCCATGGTATTCATTTGTCCTTGCATATATACGCAGCAAAAATTACACGATTCTGCTTCTGTACCCCCCCTCCCCAAAGATTTCACATCCATTCCCATCCTGAATGCAGGTATGTCAGTTCCCCAGTAACAGCAGTTGTGAAAGGTGACGCCCAGCAGAGGTCAAAGATCGTGAGAGGAACTATGATATGACTGGAATTTGGTCAGATGAATGGGCAGACATACCAATTCCACATCAATGGATCCAGTCTCAAATTACCTACATGATTCCAGTCTGGCGGTAGCGTTGACACTACGCCAGCTTCTTTTCAGCATGAAGATGAGGGAGTGTCAGTGGCGTCTTGAGACTAAGCTAGTCCATTTTCTCAGTGTCGGATATTTTTGAGAATGTAGATTTGTATCAACTTACCATTTATACTTATCAGCCTAAGATCTTTCAAATATCAGCCTAAGATCTCTTAATTATCTGTTGTGTGCGGAGATTCCAAGCTACAGCCACTCCCACTCTGCCATCACTACCGTACATTTGGTTTGAACTTTCTGCAGCAAGGTGTAAATATGCACACTTGGGGGACTACCAGACCAAGCTTACACATAAATTTGTTTATGTCAAACGAAAAGAATTTCTAGGCCAAGGGTAACAATCAAACCAGTTTCTCCAGATAATTTTCACTCAATAACTGGGGGGAAGAGATCTCTCAAAGGACATCAGTAGCTCAGATTAGGTTAAAATAAGAGTAAAATCAAACCCTAGTTTGAAGTGTTCTACTTTTCAAAGTTGCAAAATCTAGGGTTTATTTTCCCTCAGTATGAGAGACTTCAATATTTCAGCAGATTAACAAAATTCTGGGGTGGTGCAATTTATACAGCTAGAAAGAAAAGCTCATGAGCAAGAAGAATAGGAAAGATATATAAGAAGCAGAGAAACAGAGTGGACAACAATTACTCAAAATTTGATATAAAGCTTGATTGGAAACAAGTCCAGTTTAATTGTAAAAGAAACAAAAAACTTGCTCAAATCAACATGTAAGGCCACAAGTGTGCCCTTTACAGCTCTTGTGGGAGTGGTAAATAACTGGTTTTCAGACACCTTGAGGTTTTTCCTTTCATGTCGTTTAAATAATAACTATATGAGCCACAAGTACTGAATGATCACAGGTAACTGGCACAGACGTGTTTAAGACTGTACACTAGGATTGTTGAAGTTTGTTTTTTAGTACATGCAGGCGTTGTGTAGACGTTCTCTTCTGGCCATGGTTGTGTTTTCCTCGGGTTTACCTTCGGCTGTGTGAATCTCAGTCCAAGAAATCACTGGGTAATCACAACAGTGTTTACAACATTTCAGTTTGTCTGGTTTTATTTTCATGATTTTTTTTTTAGTATAAAAAAAAGTTTCACTAAAGTAGAACAATACAGAAGCAGTGTCAACTTGTAAAACTGAAGTGTGAAGATTCTAACCTCAGTGATGTTTCTGAGGATTCAAATCTGGGAAAAACTTGTTTGGTTTCTCACTCAAATTTCTGAACTGAAGATTTTTGGAGCCCAATGCGGCCCATTTTGCAAAATGCTAGGTTTGTACACGGGATAGCACCACAGATCCTCAGCTAGAGAGGAAAACTACACTCTAGAACTAACCATAGCAGCATCAGAGGCGCATCCCCCTGACAATTCCAAAGAACCACCTATCTTGGCTAATTTGTCTAATTACTATTGCATCTTGCAAAACATAAACAGCAGTCTCTGTGAGCTTTTTTCAACTGATATTATATAGTTTAATTTTTTTAAACTAACCGAAAGCAGTTTAAATTTCAAGATGGCTGCCTGGAGATGTATAAATTTTTTTTGGCTAATCTTTGGTACTCTCCTTGACAGCCATTCTGAGATCAGTCACACAAGCCCCGTCTTTTCATCCTGGTTGTAATTGTTGTGTTTTGTATGCTATCCGGTTAAGAAATTCTGACTTGAGTTAGGCAGTTTAGAAGCACTTGCGGTGGACAATGGATGGACCGGATTCATCGTATTCCTGTTTGCTGATCCACATCTGTTGGAAGGTGGACAGTGAAGCTAAGATGGAACCACCGATCCAGACGGAGTATTTGCGTTCTGGTGGGGCAATGATCTTGATCTTCATGGTGCTGGGAGCCAGGGCAGTGATTTCCTTCTGCATACGGTCAGCGATACCTGGGTACATGCTAGTACCACCAGAAAGAACTGTGTTGGCGTACAGATCCTTACGGATATCAATGTCGCACTTCATGATACTGTTGTATGTGGTCTCATGGATGCCAGCAGCTTCCATACCTGTGGTCAAAAAAGATTAGAAGGGAAGTGTTAACCTTTATCACAACTGCTTTCACATCTCAAGTGACCTATCTCGAACTTCTATTTCGCTTGACAACAGCTTTAATCAATGTCTTTGACCAAGGATGCTGAAAAACATGAATCACCATGTCTACCATAAAATGTGACAGCTTCCATCATTGAAAGAGTATTCCGAAAACATGCTTACCCAAGAAAGCGGGTTGGAAGAGTGCTTCTGGGCAACGGAAACGTTCATTTCCAATGGTGATCACCTGACCATCAGGCAGTTCATAGCTCTTTTCTAGTGATGAACTTGAAGCAGCTGTGGCCATTTCCTGTTCAAAGTCTAGAGCTACATAGCACAATTTTTCCTTGATGTCACGAACGATTTCTCTCTCGGCTGCAAGGAAAGAATATGAAAAAGTTGTAAGAACATCTCACATAGACATCACAAACATGTATTTTTAAGACAGTCAGGGCCATTTTAGCATGACAAAAATCTTCTGCCAGGTGTGTTTCAATCAGCGCTGTGCTTGAATATAATTTGTGAACTATCATTGCAGTTACTGAGTACAACTCAAATGTAACTTTACATACCTGTGGTTGTGAATGAATAACCACGTTCTGTCAGGATCTTCATGAGGTAGTCTGTGAGATCACGACCAGCCAAATCCAGACGGAGGATGGCATGGGGCAAGGCATAACCTTCATAGATTGGTACTGTGTGTGTTACACCATCACCAGTGTCCATGACAATACCAGTCGTACGACCAGAGGCATACAGGGACAGTACAGCCTGGATAGCTACATACATGGCTGGTGTGTTGAAAGTTTCAAACATAATCTGCAAGAAGAAACAATCATTTTGTTACAACCTAGTAAAAGTCGCTGATCTTTGGCGATATTGAGAGTTGTAACAAATGGACAAACCTTGATAAATCATGCATGATGAAATTCACTTACAAGAGCAAAGTTGGAACCCCATTGCATGATGGGAGATTTTCTTTGATTCATGAAGAATACTCAAGCTCCATAATTGCACACTTGGATATATTTCTCCACACAACTCGTTCTACATTAACCTTTCACTTCAATATTGATTTTCATGCAAATATCAATTCCCATTTGTAAACGCCTATGGAGTTTGTTACATTGGATTTAGACTTGAATCACCAAGCTACTTTTTAGTAATCCTGGCAACCAAAGTCTAACCAATTTGCTCCGCTAACATGTCACCACATGCTACAAAATTCAAACACAAGTTATATTTCACTCGGATAGTACTGGCATGGATATTCTAACATGATAGTCACCTGTGTCATCTTTTCTCTGTTGGCCTTGGGGTTCAGGGGAGCTTCCGTGAGCAGAACTGGATGTTCCTCTGGAGCTACACGCAATTCATTGTAGAAAGTGTGATGCCAGATCTTTTCCATATCGTCCCAGTTGGTTACAATACCGTGTTCAATTGGGTATTTCAGAGTAAGGATACCTCTCTTGCTCTGTGCTTCATCACCTACGTAGCTGTCTTTCTGACCCATACCAACCATGACACCCTGGTTAAAAAATCATTAGCTTCCATTAGAGATTTTCTGTCAAAGACACCATTTCCAGCTCAATTGGAAAAAATATTCCAACTTTTCTTATTTTTCCTTGTTCATGGTTTTTAAATGGGACGTGAAAAATATTTTTTGTTTCAGTCTATGCAAATGTTGCCAGGCCTTTTATAATCTTTGTCAATAAAAATAGAAGCCTGTAATGACACACTCAATACCCGAGCCAGAATATTACCTTATATGGTAATGTCTTCGTGTTTACTTGTTACCTTCCCGTTGGTTAATGACACCCACCCCTCTCAAATGGCAAGCCCGGATGTTTGCATAAAGAAATGTTCATTTGGCCGGGAAAATAGATGAAATCGAAGTGAATAATTTTCTTCCCCTGTAGCAAGCAAATTTCTTGATTTTTAGATCGCCACACCCATTCATTCAAAAAAAAGTCCACTTCCATCAACTCCCTGCACTTAAGTGTGACGCTCACGTTTCCGTATGGTGCAAATCCCTTTAAAGATTAAAATGCGACGGGAAATGCACTTTTGGAATTCGTTTTTGGCAGTAATATTTAAGAGCACAGTGGCTGCCATGCAAATGAAAGCATTCACTGGTTGCGGATAATTTTGTTTCAGTGAACTTGTACCTACTGGTGACTTGACGTTTACTCATAGTCAACGGTTACCGGCTAATCGATAAATGGGTCTTTGTCCACATTAACAATTGCGCTGCTTTTGCCGTTAACGTGTAATCGATCTATTAAAATGTATCCAAGGTAACAATAAGGCCGTTAAAGCGTATGTGAAGTCGTGCCGGTAACCGCCTGCCAGAAAACGGGGCATTTGTTCTTCCCGGTCACATGTGGGTCACCATGATTGCGGTCCAATTTTACTGTGTGTCAACGAATGCAATTATGCGGAAGTGGGAAAGGGGACGTCACCATATTCAACTTTCCGAAGAGCAATTCAGAGGCAAATGTGTCGAATCAGTCCCGACTTCTGTGTGGACAAACCAATTGTTCTGTGTGAGGGTGTAATGATCGCCGTATACTTAGCATAATTAATGTCCGATAACAGCGGGCACTAACAAAAATCTATTGGGTAAAACTGCCGTTTAAATTATCTGGGTTTGTCCGAAATCTGTATTTTTTTGTTAGGCGAGCCAGTTAGAGAAGTTAGATCGGGTCTTTCCCTTCAAGATTAACCGCTCAAAAACGGAATAAGCATTTCGCCTCGCCAAGTCAGGTGTGTGTGGACCCCCGGTTATCAGCTCTTTGAATGACAGGTCGTGTATCAGTTGAACTCCCCGCCGCCATGTGGCGGTTAATTCTCGGCATCAAATATTTAGGCGTTGGAGAAAAATCTCGAAAATCGTACCTGGTGACGTGGGCGTCCGACGATGGATGGGAAAACAGCACGGGGAGCATCATCTCCGGCGAATCCGGCTTTGCACATACCGGAGCCATTGTCCACAACCAAAGCAGCAACTTCTTCGTCACACATGTTGAGTTATATAAGTTAGGGTAGCTGGAAGGAAAATGAAAAAAAAAAGATGAGGCTTTTGCGATCAGGTTCTGTACACATTTGATGTAGAAAGACACTCTATAGTCGCACCATAAATTGTTTCCACTAAGAAAGACTCCGCCCAAGTTGCATGACCTGTTTCCAATTCAACTACTCGTGTCTGTTGCTCAATAACTGATCTGAGAATTTGATCACGTCTGGCAGTCGCCAAAATTTATCGTCTGCAACTTTTCTTAAGTTGCAGACGAAAGTAGACCGCGTTGATTATACACTCACAATCGCTTAAATTTCTTTGAGCTCTCGATCGGGAATGTAAGCTAGAAAAAGTTTCAGTGCGATTCACGCTCAATGCCAGAGGGGTGTGGTGGGATTGCAGACGATCAAATGAATAAGTACCGGCATGGCCTACTCACTACACCACAGAATATCGGAACAGCGATGCAGATGGAAAGAGATCTTGTCTAAAATTTAAAACAAAAAATGCGAAGACAAATAGTAAAACAAAGTTTAAGTACCTACCTTACTAAAAGGTAAGAGAAAAGATTCCACGATTTGTAGCGGAGCGTGTACTTGTGCTATCACTGCCTGAACTCACAGTGAGGGTTTGTGCTATGTGCTCGGGGTTTTAGAAGCGTTCAGAATCCTGTGCGAAAGAAGGAAATTCGAAGGCATTTCCTAATTTAGTGTTGCACCCCGGAGTAGGCATGTCTTGCAAAAATTTGTAAGAGGTCACGCAAATATGCCACCGTCGGAGAGAAAATTTTTACCAAATATGGGCATGTTTGAGATGATCCGATTTGCCGTCAACATCAGTAAACGGTAAAGATCACTTTTGTTAAGAGGGGTGAGCAGCTTGTATCACATGATCTGATACCACCGACATCTTAGTCTTATGGCACTTGGTGATCATAATTCACTATGTGACCATGGACTGATTTTGCACTTCACAAAGCTTATTGCATCGCAGCTTTTAATCTTACGTTAAATCGCGAAAACTCCCTTTAACAGGAATTTAAAGCTGTGACCCTCACGAACAGCCTTCCACCCCTTTTGTGGTAAGCAAAGTGGGCAAGCAAAGGTAAGAACAACTGATTCTCGGTCAAAATTGAATAAATTAGATTCTTTTCCGTTCCGTATATGGGTTTTCAAAACCTAGAAGCAAATTTATGAGTAATTAATATGCAGGAGTGGCTGAAAATATGTATTATCTTTAGTTGTAAATACAAACTTAATATTTATTAGCTGAACTACTACATTTTCATTGACCTCCTTATAAGGAGAGTGTCCCTGGAGGCGTTGCCAGAATCGATGAGTAAACCAATTTACATGATAGAAGAAAAATCGATGTGGTCTCCGCCCAGATTTTAACTGGATGCGAGTCCCCAGACGAGATGCCCTTGATTCAGAATTTTAGAGTCTGCGCACAACTGATGTCAGTGAGTCACGTTTGAGTACCGTCAGTGGCCATGATGATGGAAGCGTGAATACATACCGTGTTCCTCACCCCGTACGGAAACTGAGTCACCCAACAAGCTTTCCTGCATTATATTTGAGCAAAGGGTACATTTTATTTGTAGTTTAAGTCTCGATGTTGAGCCCGAATGACTTCAAATACACGGCAGTAATTTTACTACAGCGACATGAAACCGCGTGTTTTTGACCTAGGATAGTATATAGCCAACATTAACAGTAAGCTTACGTTTCTCAAGCTGATATCACTAATTTTGTTTATATGCCTTTTCATTGAAGACGAAGTAGACTGCAGGTTTAAGGATTTTGCGGAACTCGGCGAATGCCTCATGTTTTCGTTATTTTGGTTTCATAAACATTCGTTTTTAACGAGATGTTGGATTCGTCGAATTCACACATACAAAAATAATTAATGCCAAGCCCATTTTAGGAAGCGAGTGTTTTTTCACACTAATGAAAAAATTTCTAATAATTTGCATTTATTTCGGTAAATTCTGTAATATCGCCGCCGCCTTAATTTAGTGTGCATTGTGTAATTGGCCGGTGTTCAATCAGTTAGTGTAGGAATGACTATTGTTTTCAGTGCCATCGTGGTCGCCCTAAACAGGCGTTCGGTGCCATGGCAACACGGGGTCACATTCGGCCGCTGAGGTTCAGTATTGTCCGTACTACCATTGACGTGACACAGGCATCACCAATAAAGAGGAAGTCAACAATTTTGCATCGTTTCACTTCGTTTATTTCTTTTCATCCACGGTTCGCATAGGTTCCTTCGTGACTAAAAGTACAATCTCTTCCCAAACCATGGTGTGTACGAACTGATTATGCTGAGGCTAAACTAATAACATTCGATGTGTACGCGTTTCCTATTACTTTGTATTTTCTGCACTATGGCCAGGGACACGGGTCCAGTCAATAAGATTGTTGTCCGTCCTGAAAAGAGTGATGCTGAAATTTACTGCAATTACAATTTAAAGATCGACCCTGCTCAACAATCACAATATCTGCTTTTAATCCCATCTATTGAAATCAGACACGGTGTGATAATAAATATCGAGATTGAAATTGGGCCAAATGCCCACGCACTGGTCACGCGACTGCATTCTCGTGTAGAACAATTCATTCTGTCTATCAGTGTTGACGGGGCACACACCTGGTCTTCCCCGGCACTGCCAGTCGTTTCTCCTGTTGATATATTTAATCGCCCTAGCAAGCCGGGTTGCTTACTCATGGCTATATCTGTTGACCGCTTACTCACGATCTCTTGCGGGTACGGGTACCTTTGCATGCAATACTCGCGAAACTTGTCGCCTCGGTTGATTTTTTGGGGGTCGGATATAGGCCTATCGTGATAATCGTGAAAATCTCACTTCTGCCAACTCGTATACATGCCGCATATTTTCACAAAGAGCTTGACACACGGGTCGAACAAAACCTTACACTTCCTACTACGCGATGCACGATGCTTGTTCATAGAACATGCAACGAAATGGCGACCAACTTCAGGTCAACCACGCCAGACAACCGGCGTACATTATGACGAGAACATGTACCATCGATTTATGCCGCAGCTGATTAATGTAAGGGTATTGTCTTTCAATGAAAGTCCCGACCTAGCATTCTTTGATCGCGAGCAAAATAAAAATAACTCTGTTTGAAATGTGGCACAGTTTCGCTCTACTATATACGGTATTTCATTGGATTCCTGGTCGTTCCCTATATGAATACCAATCGACTTGAAAGTTGCTCGAAGCTGGAGGCCACAGCCTCTCATTATTCAGTCAGGCAACGGGAGGGTCACCGAGCAGGGCCGTAGGGGAAAGTTGAGGATAGCTTTACTTGGACTAAAAGAATACAGCTGAGTCCTCCACTGGGCAGAGTCGAAGGGACACGTGTTTTACTCTGTGGAACAGACCAGCCGCTGGAGCTCGAGGAGGGCTGGAGCCGTGCCAATTTTAAGACACTCCGGCATTATGCGACATCGAGAAAATACATGTTTTCGAATGTTCTTTTTCGCTTCATTTTTCGGATTTTTCTCGGGTATTCGAGCCCAACGAGAGAAAAAGAACACGGTCGGTTGCTGTTGTGAGAAGTAGGGACAGTGGTGCTACTGAGCCTGACAGTCGTTACTGTACTCGTAGGATACAATGATTCCACGCACTTCTCTCTTATTTCAGCGAGGGATACAAAATTGCTCACATTAAAGCTATCTTATAGTGAATGACACATTTCAAAATAGTTTGCTATGGCAATGTGCATGATATATGATCTCGTCTCGATTGCTCATTTGAGTAAATACATTCATCATTTTTATTATTTCTACATTATATTCCAGGGGTTGTAAATCCTGCACTATAATTCTCAACTGTTTGGTTCCTCACATACTGAATTGAAATACAGGTCGATCCAAATGCTAAATACTATTCTGCTGCAGTAGAGGAGTACAGAACCATGCTTACAATTGCATTGAATTGTCAAGGTCGAAAACGTCAAAATCTGACCGTAGCGTTCGTCATGTGCGGTCGGTCACTCTTCAGTTACTATACAGCATGGCAAAATGCTGGCAAAGTTGCTTCGAAACACGTTTTGATATGATACTGATATAAAAAAACACTAGCATAAGCAAACACGATATATGGATTGTGTGGTTCTCACTTCCTGGTATCCGAAAACTGCTGACAACACAAACAACATCTTCCGCTAAAGCTGCCAAGCCCTACTCGTACTTCTCTTGGCCCACTGGGACGTGTCAGGGGAAGTCCATCGGTCGCACTGTTTTGACATTTCGCCGAAGGTCAATGCTCGAGCGGTGTTTTTTCTCCCTGGCCTCTCCATAAAAGGTAATATTCGCGTTGACGCCGGCCAGAGATGTCTTACTGATTGTAACGTTGTAGGTGGAGTGGGTTTACACTTTAGGTGCTAGTAAACTTCTTTTTTACTACCATGTAAATAATGCAGAAAGACGGAACATCATGTTTGCTGTTGATCATATAAGGGAAGGAAGTCTACAGAAGTGTTGCCAACGTTAACGTTGCTGAAATTCTTAAACCCGATCAGGTATTTTGCACAGAAAAGCTATATATTTTGAGTTCCGCATTTCACTAAAATTTATCGTGATTACAATTTTGAGAAAAATAGCAAGCTTGCAAACCAAAAAGAGATAGCAAGCGCATGTAATGTTTGCAATTTTACTCACTGAAGGCCATTTATTTATTATTGTAAACACGGCTCAATCACGACGCACATGAACAAATATATAGTGGACGATAAACCTGATTTTCATCTATCGATGGCCTTTGCCAGCCTTCAAGAGATAGGGACAACCGAAGGTTGTGATGTTAAAACTCCGTCAGGAAGATGGAGACTGGTCGCTTGTCATCAGGTAGTGGTAGGCTGCACACTGCAACAAGATCACATTTGTTGCATCAACTTCCAATATGATTATGCAGCGAATATTAAAATCAGCGCAATGTTGCAGAGGTGAATAATGTTTTCTGTCAAAACGTAACCATTAAAGAACCAAACTGCAGATGAGTATACAACTTCTTGGGTGTTTACTCGACGCCAAGTGGACGTAGGTGAACTAGGTTAAATTCTGTATGCATAGCCGGACATACACGCAACAGGTACAATATGAAACAATATATTCTACGTTTTCTTATGACAAGCTTTTGTAATCAGACAGTTTCGGGTTTGGCTCTTTTCTCCCCTTCATTTGCTTGGCGCCAATGACCGCGTGCAGCGTTGAACTTAACCCTCGCGGCCGTTTACAGACGCGCATCCCCAGGGGACCATGTACACGATGAATGGCTTTGTATATCAAGCAAGTCTTCGTAGTCAATTTGAAATTAATCGGATGTATGCAAGTAATGGAGGCTAAAATGGAAAATAGGAAAACTCAAATAAAATGTAGTCTAAGATTGATTATTTCTTAAAGTTGATAATATGAGGACTTTCAGTATTATGATAATCAGAAACCGAAGCTTTCTTCTCGTCATCATAGTCTCCCATCCAAGTTTCTTTTCGAATACCCAACGTAGAAATAAGCGCTCTTAGATTTGACAGAGATTTTCGGAGTGGGCAGAGCGTGGTTGTTGTTTTTTTATAATTCCCGAGCTGTTCAAGAAACCTCTGTTACTGTTCTAAGAATAACGGCCCAGACAGAAAACAGAAAGTCCGCGTTGGAATATCTTTGACTTTATAATGAAACTGCCAAAACATTAAGCAGAAATTCGATGGCGCTTACACACAGTACGTATCCAAAAAACTTGGTCAGAGCCTCTTGGTTTGCCTATGACCGACTGCAGCATTAACATGAATAAATGTAGGTCAAGACTAATTATGAACAATACTACATTCTAATGATTATAAAATAGAAAATATTGTTGAGTGAAAACTTCATAGATTAGAAAAATAGATAGATAGATAGATTAGAAAAGCTGCGAAATTAACAGATACAATTATCTGCACTGTTTGGACACCAATATTTTAAATCGGATGCAATTATTAATAAAAAATATATTTTAATTTGAACAGCGTAATCGTGTTAAACTAAAAGAAAATCTGTACGCATTGGTGTGTATTCCCAAATAGGACACATGTTTGCGTATGAATTGTCAGTTTTCGTTCCGCCCTGATAGTGACACTCCAAAGGCTGAAGTTTGCATGCAGTCAAACCCTTGAAGGCGGTTATAACGTCTACGCCCGCGCACGGTATGAGAGAGTGGATAGGCATGCGCAGCAAGTCCAAGGGCGTGAACTCTCAACTGCGGTTCTCGCTCTTTGCCACGATGACACATCGTTGTTGGTTAGGTTTTTCTTTTTTTGATAGAGGAGATATTACACCGTTAGATGACCTTCGCTTGTGCAATCTGACGGTCGTGTATTTCGTACTACATGGTGCGGTTTTATTTTGCAGTTCATCTACCTATGATAGTGGGCCTAAACATGTAGAGCAACCAGCGCTTTTCCTTCACGCTTGAGTGGAACAGAAACAAATATCACTTTATTGTTTTAATTTTCATACCGTGTCCGATCATTTATCTCGATGTTCCTTAAAAATGTAATGGCGCGACAATTCGGTTAATATATCTGTTCCTCATTTGTGCCTAAGGCGTTGATTTAGGGAGGTTATTTATTGCTCGAAACCTGCCCTGTTCCCTTAATTTGAGGAAATGAGAGCGCTCACACTTCTGCCATCATAGTTATCTCGATAGTTTCTACGGAATATGAGCTTATGCACGCACACGACTTAGTGAGAGCTTATTTATTGCGTGCACGTATATGATGTAATACGTCCGTACTGTTCGCCATCTCTGTTAATATCCACAATCGTGCGTGCATTGGAAAAAAATACATTTACTCACAGTGTGATTCAGATGAAAGGAAAACATTATTATAACGGCATGATTGGCGATTTTATAATGTGATTGGTTTAGCTCTGCCGGTAGTAAAGCTCATTCGAATCAATCATGAAATTCATGAAAGTTGGAAAATGGAATGAGGCATAGAACTGATACAAATGTGGGAAGGGAAAAATATTCAAATTATGGGCAAACTAAGAGTTGAGTCACTGAAGTATATATTAATCAGTAATTGGGGTCAAGGTCAGCTATAGCTCGGCAGATTGTAAGCTTATCACTGTAGCGACAACGCGGAAGACCGTCTACGAGATAAATGTGTAAGCTTTAAACGTTGCACTTGATGCTCGAAGAATTCCACGAATTTTAATCATTTTGGCCACGTATAAACAACTGTCTTCTTCGGAAGAGAAATGACTTGTAGATTTGACCGGGACAAAATTGCCGTACAAGTTTTTGAAGACAGAGAGAAACGTGGCATGAAACTTGAAGCAATAATACGATACGATCACGTCTCGGAAGTAGTAAAATATACAGCCTTAGATCGATGGAAGACCTTACTCAGTTCACAACACTCACACACTCCTATTGTCTACGACGTGCGACGTTTGAACCCTCTTGATGTGAGTACACGTACGTACGCAGAGTTGAAAAATATAAAATGTTCTATCGTTTGAGGTTTGAGACAAGAGATGCCAGGATACACGGCGCCCTCTTTCGACGGAGTGTTTTTTCCCATGGTTCAACTTGACAAGATGGCGGACGACGAACAAAACGTGGCTGAAGTACTCGAAGAACAGACGTCTGATTCGGCGTCTCCGAGCGAGTCGTATACCGTAGAAGGTAAACACTTGGAACATATCATATTTCATCTACATAGGGAAGATTGTTATGAACGTAATAGCCCACCTTTGCACGTTTTGCTGCCATGCAGTTCAGCCATACGTAACTTGCAAGTTCTTATCTTTCAGAGCAGTTGTTACACTACATTTAGTCTATAGCAGCCGTCCAAATTCCGAATTTCAATCAGTTGCCCATTGGTCTAGGAATTTGCTATTCCAGTATTTGCATATCGAATAAAATATCCTCCATTTCGTCTCGATAATTCGGAGACAAATGACCAATCTTCAACCATATGTGTAGCGAAATGTCATTGTCTCATTCAAATGATGTTTTAAATGGTTCTGCAGTTTCTCCTACATTACAGTTCCATATGGAAAAAACTTCAGTCACATGATTTGGTGTAAAATTCAATGTTACACCGCACACAATAAAAGATAGATTTTAGGAGACAAGTGTTGTGGACTACCTTGCGTTTTGTATTTATAATTTTATAATTTATAACCTTTTAATGAAAGTAGGGCACAGATGATCAGCACCAAGGAGGTGCTAAGTAAAACTAAAAGCAAGTATGTAAAAACAGGCCCTAGAGAAGACAGTGCATGTCCTATGCTCAAAACTAGTTCAAATCAAGCTTGTTATCGTTACATTGGTTCTGGTTTTTGAATTTTACGTCATTTTTCATACGTTTTCATCAGAATACTGATTTCATTGTCCGAATGTATTTCAACCTCGTGGCAAAAAGAAGACGTGGATTTGAGATCCAGATCTGGTAAATCATAAAAGGTAGAAATATAGAACCATGCATGAGCCAGACTCGAGGGTCTATGATAAAACCATGGAGGTATAATAATATAAATGAAAAAAGACTCTTTACACCTCAGGGATGTAGAAAATAGCCAGCAGCCAGCAAAAACAACCGACTCTAAGCTAAAATTTGCCGTCTGTAAAAATTTAGATTTAGTTAAAAATCAGGGTATTTTACACAAACTTTATGTGCACATACACTACTTGTAACTGCCTGTACTTTCATTTTGCCGCATAACCAAAATTTTTCTACAATCCTGGACCTCCATTATAAAAGGGTACAAGCTACAAAATAAAGAATTGGCAGTTGCGCCTGTTGTACTTGAGTTACAGCATCTGTAAGTTCTCAAGTTAGGTGTACCTGCAGAGCACTAGGCCCATGTTCCTTATGAAAGCAAAGGAACTTTCTTACAGGGTCCCTCATGGCTTTTTAAACAGTTTTAACCCTGACCAATGACATGGGATAAAGCAATTGACCATAATAGCGTTAACAGTTTTTCTCTTAAAGCACCCATGTAGTTCTCGATCCCTGGGATAAACTATTGTATCACTGCTCTGTATGTGTTATACAGGATGACATGCCAACCTTATGTTCTCCCAGTAACATCGACCAGATCATAGTCAGTGTTTGCATCAGTGAAGGAACATAAGTAAACATTCAGGGAATGTTAGTGTGTGAAGAGTATTGAAATAAATACAGTTGTATGATAGATGTGTTTTGATATGCTTGCAATATAGACTTCCAACAAAGGAAACTTGAGCAATGTGACATCTGAATTTTCCCTGAACAGTTCGATACACACACAGTTAGAAAGTCAAGCTGAACATTGGAAGAAGCTTATGGTTATTCCAAAGCATTTGTGTGTTGACTTTAGTTTTACAGATCATTAAAGAAGCCCAGCAGCAACATGGTTTGCGGCATGGAGATCACCAGCGATACAGGTAGGCTTTCTCTGGCAAACACGTACCATTGGTATGTTTAGCTCTGGGTTATTCCCAGATATTGCTACTGATGGACAGTTCACCAGGGTTCTGAACTATTTACTCTTGTAATATTTATCTAGGATTAATTCTTTTCAATTAGCATTCTTCTCAAGGACATTGATTACAGCGAGAACAACAGACAAGTGTAGAATCGACAAATGGTTTGAACCTATAATATAACGATACATGTATCCTCCTTGTTGCTACTCATGGAAAAAATAACAAATTTGTTTAAAATTTGTCTTGCCCATGTCAAAATATTGGTGAAATTGCATTATACATAGGTTGGCACAACCAATGATTGGGTTAGCACCCCATGTATGCCCAAAAAGTTTTTTAAGGTATCATACATTATGAGAAATGTCAGAGCTCCCATCTATTGATGACATCTATTTCGTATATTTTTACCTCAGGAGTTACTGTACAAGAAGACTGCGAAGAATACGCAAATCTATCAAGTTTGTACAGGGCCATAGAAATAAATTTCAGAGCAAAAAAGTTTCAGAAGAAAATATGACAGATTGCAGGTGAGGAAGAGACTGTGTGTATGCAAAGAATGGATCCAGTCAGTTTGTGTCTGAATTCTGCCTGGCAAAAGTTTGTACTGATAGCATTGGGATGAATTGGTGGGGACAGGGTTTGGAGAGGGAGGCAAACATTTTGCATTTTTAGCTAATAGGGTTTAGTGAGCTGTTGAGTGCCAAAAGTAATTTTAAAGTGCATTTGAAACTCCAAATCTTGAAAATAAGGCACAAGACGATATGGTTATTGTGCAATATTTCTAATTAGACTTTGTCAGGAAATTTAAGTTCATTGCTGATAATGTCTTCATTGCTTCAACACTGGTCATGTTGCTAAAAATCTGACAAATAGGGAGCCTTTGGGTACTGGTATTGAGATAATTAAAATATGGGTTTTTTGTGATTTTGCACAAAGTTTTAAAATAACCCAATATACTAAAAAGTTGTCAGAGTATGCATGAGAAAAATGGAGATCCATGATCTAGTTCTGATGTTAGTTCTTATTGTATGTCTTTGTCAGCAGAATCAGATGGTGAATTTTACTTTTCCAATTAAATTATTAAAAATCAGGTGAATTTTTACCAAAAAATAATTAAATATAAGCTAAAATGCATAAATTCATGCAAAGAACGAAAACCTAACAATGGTCATGATACGGTAGTACCTTACAAAATCATTAATATTTCTTTTTATGAAAATTTAGAGTTAATTAACAGGGCTGTCAATGTTTTTCAGAATAGAAGGGTACAAGTGAAAGAACAGGAGGGTACAGCCTTGTGCGGAGCAAAGCGGAGCAAGGCGTGCGCGCAAGCGCACGCGGGGGGAGGCCAGGAGGGGGGTGTCCCCCCTCCTGAAGCTGAAGCTTTTCTAATTATTCATCTTCAATTGGTGACCTGTGGTGGCACTTTTGAGGGCAATTTACTGTCAAGTTTATTATAACTGCAGTATCAAGAGTAACATGAAATTGAATCTTGTGCAAAATTATGAAAGACAAACAGAAGTACTACAGAGTTTATATGTTTATTGATACACCAGGTTATTATTATTTGCATACAAATTCTGTTGAATTACAACCTGCTTAATAAAGATCATAATCTGAACCATTATCAGAATCACTGGAGTACTCATCTAGGCCCAAGGCTTGTATGGCAGTACCAGCTGACAATACCTCAATATTGTGTGATTCTCAGGCTGATGAAACAGTAGCTTCAGAAACTACATCTGCAAAAACTATTTTTCAGATGTAGCCTTAGAAACTACACCTGCAGAAACTATTTCTTAAGAAACAACATCTACAGAAAGCAATTCAATAATTGTAATACGTTCCCATTCAAAAACAGCTAATCGTATTAGAATTAAAAAAAATTTTGTCCCCACTGCAAAACGTCACGACAAAAAATTCCGATCTGTGTCTGGTTGATACTGCTGTAATTTTATTTTGTCTGTTTGAAGACCTCTTCCTCAGAGTTACCGGCTATGAATTTCCAGTGTGAAAATTTACAAATGTAATGGGGTAAATACGAGACCATTACCACAGACAATTTGAGTAGACGCTATGTCATACAAACAATAACATACTCAAGTTTACATCCGCTAATGAAATTGCGTGGCATCGTTGTCCGTCGGCCTCTCAGTCGACAAGATTGATAATATGTTGATTTATTTACATACTTTAGTAAATCCTTGCGCGTGAAAGTTAACGATCAAATCTTTTCTCCTGATGACTATCTATTCTGATATCCCTCACAGTAGTCAGAGTTTTGTCGAAACCCACGCCGGCCAAGTGGGTAGGCTCACTACTAGCTCTGCATGGCAGGGCTGTGTGTTACCGGCGTTATACGGCCGTATAACGCTGATAACACACAGCCCTGCCATGCAGAGCTAGCTCACTACATGCATGATATATCCATATTCAAAACATGGTTTACCGCCGTATACGTACGTGCAAGATACTGCGAAAGTATACAGTCAAGCCTAGCTAAATTTTGTGATTGCCCTAAACATTAAAAAATGTTGGTCTTGGTAAATGATTTTGAGGGATCGGAATACCGATGTTTGCTTTTGAGGAAAGATTTCGGATGTCGGAAAATATTTATCAAACTTCATTACTCAGGCCTTCGAAACAACCACAGTACACAGCATGTACTAGCGTAAAGAATACATTTCATAGAACGGCGGCTTGGTGCAAACAAATTCAGTGGTAGTCAAAACTCAAAAAATGATGTCAATTCCCACAAAGTTTTTTTTGCGCTGAGTAAACGATTCTTACTCATTGTAAAGAGTGTTCACGATCTGAAAACGGGAAAACAAATCAAAAATTCCAGTCGCTAAATACACGTAATGCTATGGCATTTTGCTCAGACGCGGCGTGAAATCTACATTGCATGCTATACCATTGATGGATTGAACCCCCGATCACTGAAATTCCTCAGGAAAATAAAATGATTTACAAATATTGACATTACTTTTATCTCCAAAGCTAGTGTAAGTCTCTCGGGGTCTTTTTTGAACCCATAAATCCAACGTGGCTGTCGTTCTTTTCGTAGCCATATCGATCGTGTACGTCCGAAAACCAATCAGAACACGCAAAGCTTTTTGACAGTACCGATTTGAACCAATCAGAAATCGGCTACCAACGAGTCTTAGGGGCTGCGCCTCTGTAGCACAGCGCAGCCAACGGTAGAATTGGGACAGGAAAGAATTCATAACGTGTGTAAAGATCATTATTGCAGGCCCTGAATAGGGAAAACAGGCGGCGGCAAGACCCGTGTCAGACGGCGATTTGCCGCCGGTGACCGGCTATAAATGACAGCCCTGAATTAAAACATTTATGACAACCTACAGTGGCAAGCTTGAATAATTGATGTCATTATGGATATGTTCTTTCAGGTTCTTACACATACCTTTGTTCAGTGCGGAGAGGGCCTGGAGCTATGCAATGCAACTGAAACAAGAAGCAAACACAGAACCTAGAAAGAAATTTCACCTGAACAGGAGATTACGTAAAGCTGTCAAGTGTACCGAGGAGTTAGAGGCTTTGTGTAGCAGTGTCAAGTGTGATGCGAGGTCAAAGTTGGAAGCACAGGTCAGTGTAACATGTTCACCCCCAATTCCCAATAGACCGGTCGTCACTCACCAGTGATAACTATGTGTTTGGATCAAACCATGGTAGTGAAAGGGTTAAATCCATCATTATCAAGTGTGAAGCAAGGCCAGAGTTGGAAGCATTGGTCAGCTTAATGCTTTCACTGCCATGGTTTAGCCCAAACCCATCGTGATTGTGGACCTGTTAACAGGGCATTAGAGGTGATCAGATAAGTGGGTCTTGCCTTTGTCAAGTGTGATAGAAGTGCGGATCATTTTAAATCCACAACTTTATCAAGTGTGATGCTAGATCAAAGCTAAAAGCAGATACAGTATAAATGCTCATCAACTTCATCAGTGTCTGATGTTGCCATTTCTGACATTGACACGGATCTCCTCAGACTCTACTCAGTCATGACTCCACCTGGTTATGTCAGCTTTGTAGAGCTGCACCTTCAGTTTCTCTAAAGAATTCAGTGTGCATTGTCAGACGCAAGCAACTGTACCTTTCTGCAAGGCCCTAGTTGATGTAAATATGCATGCCTACAATTTAAAAGCAGTTGTTCGCCCCAATTCCCTGTGAACAGGTCCACAATCACCATTGATAAGAATTGGCTTTGGCCAAACCATGGTAGTGAAAGGGTTTAAACAGGAATCAAACCACTATTACTGAGGGTGTTCACAGAATGGAAATACTGTGAATCATGCTAGATCTAAGATTTGCTCTGCAAGTGTGTACATTTGTACGTTCTTTCCATAGTCTTATGGCAGCATTAGGGTCTCCTTTTCACAGAAGTGACAGCAAGATGTAAAGGTCACATTGCAAAGTTCATATATTTACAGTCTTGCAAAGGACTCAAATGAAATTTCATTTGATGTATGGACATTGAATATCACTGTCAGTGATGTATGTGTATCGTACTCTATTAAAGTAATCAATGTTAAACTGATGGAGTGATAGTGTTAATTTGACTGTGTTAGACTGTTCGATTGTCAAGTTGATCAAAAAAAATTGTTTTTCGTCAACATATGAATGACAAGTTGAACAACAGTTGACATGTGCTGTTGATGAAGTAAAGAAGTTTGGTAAGACAATGCAATTTCTGCAAGGTCTCTGTCTCAAATACAAATTTTTCTCAGACGCTTTGCAATACCAAATATTTTCCTTGGACCAGCAAAGTTTTGGTGGTCCGGCAGACAGCATGACAGGAGCTGTTTGTTAAAACTGTTTAGGCTTCAAAACTTGGCTAGAAGACCACCAAATGTAAGTCTGACTATGGCACAACAAGAGGGCCTTGAACTGCAACACCCTGAATGAATTTTTTTCTTCCCTATTAGGCTGTCGGTTGTTACGATTTCATTTGAAGAGACACACCATTGATGTGTGATAGTGAGCCTGTATCCTTTACCATTGTTCATGTTGTGTTTGTTATTACCTGACAGGCGTACTGTGCATGGATGAAGGGGTCATTGCACTTTGAATCTGAAGAATGGCAAAAAGCCATAGAATTATTTAGTACAGCAAAGTAAGTGACAGTAGTCTCCATGCAGTGTGTCGTATAACACCTTGAGTTATCAGAGAATCTCATGTCTCGGAAGAAGACATTCACCAACTATAACTCCAACACTGTTTTAATAATGGAAAGGTTGTGACACCTCTTGTGTAAGATTGCAAATTCTCTCTCAGAATTTGCCTTTCAGTATTCTGTTTGCCAATGGACAGATCTATCACTTAAATATTCTGCTGCTCAATATCATCCAGTAAGTAGGTTACATGACATAGAATCAATTAGGACATGTTCAGTGATGAAAATCTGTCTTGTACATGCTGTCAGCTAATAAACACATGACCAACAGTGTGAATCAAAAATATTCCTTGACCAATAGTGTATGTTACATGCCAGTGATTTGTAATAATACAACCATGCTCATTTGATCTCTGTGTCTGATTTTTATGACAGAACTATCTATGAGAAACTAGCAGGAGCACTGGATGATGAGCAGCAAGTACTTTATCGACAGAGAGTTGAGGAGATCTCACCTAATATACGATACTGTGCGTATAACATAGGAGACGAAAGTGCCATAAATGATTTAGTGCAGATGAGACTTAAGTCTGGAGCTGCTGGTGATCTGTCTTCCAATCTTGATGTAAGTGCAAACTTTCTGACTATTCCATAGCTTAAACCAGGAATTCAAATGGACTACGGTACACACAAAATCACGTGTATTTCCATATGTGTTTATACATGTGGGCTTGTGTGTACTGTCATCACATGATCACATGGGCATATTGAGTCTGCAGAACACATCGCATCCTTTATTCCGGAGTAAAACCATACATCTCTATTGCAGTCAACATATTTTTGTTTTATTCCAATCTGACTTTCATGAAAGTAGTCACTGTATTCATAGCCTTCCTGTGTACAAGTCTGTTCATTTTCCCTCTCTGTCCTGCTTTTTGCTCATTTTTTCTCTCTGTGTCCCTTTCAAAATTTTCAATTTTACGTTTCTGCATTATGCCGTGTCTTTCCCCCTTCTTACCTCATCAGAGCTTCTTCCCAACCTCTTCCTCGCCTTGCCTTCTACCCTGAGTGTATTGCTTTCATGTTGCAAGATGCTGCAATTTTACAATATAAAAATTCACATTTGGCCATACCTGTCTCTGCCTCAATTTATCAACTGACTGTAGTTTTTTTGACCCAGTGTATTGTTTTTCTTTCCATCATAGTCAAAATCTATGATCTCATGATTGTTTTGAATATTCTTCCAGACATTAATTCAGCAAACACGTGAAAAGCAAGCTGCCACTCTCAGTGAGGTCACCTGGAGAGGGCGCACTGTAGGGGTCAAGCAGGAGCAAGTGAGGTTATTTTTACTGAACGTTCAAGAGAGTGAAGATGAAATTAGCAAAGCAGCTGACACAGAAAGCAAAGTGTCCAATATATGATAGTCTATTGATGGAATGTCGGGATGCTCTCCAAGCTTTACGTGATGAAATCAGAAATGATCCTGTAAGTATTGATGCTGACACTTCAGCTGTTTAACCTAGATGCGTATTTTAGTTAAATAAAAAATAGAAATAGGAGCTGAAAGAAGGAAATAAGAAAACATAAAATTCATGAATTTTGTCAGGTACTTCCAAATTTGAAGCCGCTGTAATGTTTCTCCCACAAAGAATCACTGACTTCAGGAGGCAAGGCCAAGTAGAAACAAAGTGTACATATGAATATTTCTAGCAGGGCAATTGTGTGCTTGAAAGACACTTAAAAGTCCATATACCAAGGGAAAACAGCTTATGAAAGGTATTGAACTCTGTGTACTATTCATGACGAGTGTATGGGCATGTCAGTGAGCAAGTGCTCGTATCTGTTATCAATCAAATGTATTCTTTTTTATCAGAAACAGAAAACACAGAAAGCAGACGGCAAGGTCAGCACTTTAGAATACCTTCACTCTTATATCACTTATATCAAATTAACCAAGACAATAGAGAGAAACACATTGATGGCAGACACACTGAAAGACAACCTTCAGAGCGGTGAAGTTCAGGATGGAAAGAAAATCACCAAACCACAGGATTTGATCAGGATGTATGACATCATTATACAGGTAAGATTATGTACTACTGTGCCTATTGATCAGTGTTTTCATGCTACTGAAGTGGAGTGTTTATCATGTTGTATCAGAAGTAGCGATTTCATAGAGTGCTCTATCGTAGGTTAGCTCTTTCACTGCTAGCAAGGTACTCAGTGCTCAAATCTGAGTGTCAACATATGCTTAATGTGTTCTGTCATTGAATGCAGTTGCAAAATGTAATGCCTAACATGTAGCAGACTGAGCTTTCAACGTCATATTCTGAAACCACTGTTACCATGGTGTCATTATCTGCGATGTAATATCTTCAGTTGTTTGACTCAGTATCTGTCATGGGACCATTCCATGCTTTCATTTGCAGAATTTGACGGACATTCCACAGTTACCAGGATTGGAGGATGATGACGTCCTTAAGGAAGACATTGACAATCAAATTATAGTTCACAAAGCATTTAGGTAAGATACTTCCAGTTGCAAATTTACTGACAAGAGATACATCAATGTCAAAGGAACATGCTTGAGAAAGTTATCCAATACAAAAATCTTGTGTTGTGTGTGTTGTGATAGTGTACTAGGTACATTTTGCTTGGCGTGTAACATCTCCTATTGAGGTATATCATTTCAAAATAAGTGAAGCATTTCAATTGAGTGTAATATTCTGATTAAGTATAACATCTCAAATAGAATGTAACATTTCTATCGAGAGTGACATTTCAAATTGAGTGTAACATTTCAAATTTGATGTAACATTTCAAATTGAGTGTAACATTTTGAATGGAATGTAACATTTCAAATGAAATGTAACATATCAAATTGAATGTCACTCTACAATTTGAGTGTAACATTTCAGATTGAATGTAACATTTCAAATAAAGTAATATTTCTAAAGGAATATAATTTGTCAAATTGAATGTAGCATTTCAAATAAAGTAATATTTCTAAAGGAATACAATTTTGTCAAATTGAATGTAGCATTTCAAATAAAGTAATATTTCTAAAGGAATACAATTTTGTCAAATTGAATGTAGCATTTCAAATAGTGAAACATTTTAAATGTAATGTAACATTTCAAATTGAATGTCATATTTGAAATTGTAGAGGGGATATCATTCATGTGATCACCAATGTGGAATTAATTAGCATGTAACATCATTCACCTTAGACCAATCTGGGCCAACAAATCCACTATGTAGGCTCCATGCATTTGTCACACTCCAAAATACCAACTTCAATCTTTCCTTTCCAACACAGGTGTTATTATGTAGCCCAATCTTTCTACATTGCTAAGAAATGGGTGGAGACATCAGCGTTGTATGAAAGAGTTTTATTCTACGGTGACCAAGCAGTAAATCAGATGAAGATGTCCTCAGGAAAAACCAGTAATAAGGTATGTAACCATAGTCAAGTTTCAACACACGTCATAGTCATGTGTAATATTTGATAAGTCCGGCTTTCATCACATTCTTCACGCCTGGCATATGTGCTGTCTTAACACTGTTGTTGTCACTTTCATCTTCTCAGGAGCTTAGCAAGAAATTAGAGGAACTTATAAAGCTTGTCAAGGGTTTGAAGTATTCTGTACATGCATCAGCTATATTAGGTGAGTGAATAAATAATTACTGTGAATTTTATCAGTCCATTGTAAGCCACTGTGTGGTGACTTTGTGCTTGGCCCATGATGAGATACATGGCTTATGTTTTGGGGAAGGAATGAGACTTTTGAAGATTACTCCAAACAGTGAAAAATACTAAGCTAACAGCTATTCATTAAGTTGTAGTTGTGTTTAGAGGACATAACTCCTCTGAGTGATTGGATCTCATAGTGTACTACTACTCATCCTGTGCGTTAGTGTATGCTCAAGATAAAAACAAAAGAATATAACAAAATTGTGACTGAGGATGATAAAACATGCTTTGAAATTATACACAAACTCTGTCAAAGCTCATTTCATAGAGTTTAGAAAACAAGGAAAGAGTTCCTTAAGGTCCCCCAACCCCCACCCAAAATTGTTTTCTTAGGTGGGATATACAACACTTTTAAAGCCCCAATAGCTGCAAATGTGTAATAAACCAATCTCAAAATATCCTGAGTTTTCCAAGGGCTTCCTTTAAATAAGACCCATTAAAGACTGAAAAGTGTATAACACTGTCATAAGTGTTGAAAGTGGCATGTAAATTCAAACGTTTTAACATCATTTTAGATTTCCCGCCATTTTCAAAAACTAATCATATGACAGAGAAAATAAAGATTATAGCAACAAAATGTTGGCCATCGTGTGTTGTGCACTCAAGTAAATGCCTTCATGCTTGTTTCTGGTATGATCACGATGTGTATGTGCAGGAAATACTGTTTTTAGCTCATATTTGGTTTTGTATATAAATACCAAAAAGAGCTTACATGATGAGTCGGTGGCGTCTGTATGTCTGTATATTTGTGGGTATGTGCGGATGTATGTCCGTCACACACAAAGGCTCCCATACCGCCAGAGCTACCATCTCAGTACTTGGCATACAGGTAGATGCAGGGGTTGAGATGTGAATTTGTTCAAATGAACACATCAGTGTCAAAAATGTGCAAATGAGGTAAGAAAAAGTGAAATCCTTCAAATGTGCAGGCAAGTAAGAAACAGGCCAACTCCACTGATTTGAATCATTTCCTGTCATTGTTTATGAACTGTTACATATTCCTCTATGGTCAAACTAAGAGGGGCTTATTTCTGCTATGCATGTTGCTAAAGTTGACCCCCAGTACCTAAAGTTTCAGACCTTAATTACTTTTGTCATTCTTGTTTTTCTGGTTTAACCCTTTCAGTTCCCAGTATACAGGTCCAACTTTACCATAGAAAACAATGGATTTGGGACAAACCATGGTGGTGAAAGGGTTAAATATTTCTTGTTTGTCTGTCTGTCTGTACTGTGCAGAAATCATTGTCATAACATCAACATAGAATTTTCCTCCACTGAACAGATAGAAACAACATTTATTGTTGATCATTGGTAACCCATACTGGTATATACCAATTCTGATCAAATTTGAGCGACACCGTATAATTGCCGTATTTTTTGTACTTTTCCGTGAGGGTACCATTTTATGAGTGCGGCACCCTTTAATTATTCAGCCTGTTAAAATGTGTAGGCATGGTCCAAATCAATGAACAGTGATAGTTCTATACATTTCCTTCAGTTAGAATATTTACACGAAGCAACTGGTTTGAAAAAAAAATCATGAAAATAATGCATAAAATTCGCAGCTATTGGGACCTTAAGTTTGCTAATAACCCTAACCTTAATTGTAAACCCCTCCAAAAGTTGTATTTAATGTGCTTCTTCCAGGGAAAGTCCACGATTAAAGTGATTTCTAGGTCGGAGGGGGCCTAAAGGAACTCTTGCTGAAAACAAGATTGGGGGGGGGGGGGGGGGGGGGGGAGGGTGTCTACTATGATGCATGTAAGAGTCAACAAATATTGCAAATGTATTTACACAGCTAACTTATGAGTACCTTTTGGTTTTATGTGTGAATGTAAGTCATTGTTCACTGGCCATTACTGACCTTCCTGTCCACTTGACAGAACAGATGAACAGTGGCATGTTCTGTCTTCCAACTAGGAGCTTTCTGTACTTTTTCTGTCAGGTTCAGTGCCATCTGTTCAAGCTGCGTAAAACCAGTAATGCACAGCATATAGTTGAAGACCTCTGATAAACATTCCAAAACAAAGATTTTTGCTGATATGTCTCGATATTAAAGATATGCATAAACATTTGTCTTTTTCATTGACTTGATTAGATATTGATACTAGGTATCACAGCAGTGTGTCATCGGTATCTACAAGTACATGAATTTCAATCCCCATTTCCAATGACATTGTCCTATATGTTCATTTCATTGTCTTCTTCTTTTCACAGATACTGACGACACGACAACCAGAGTGTCTCAGCTCACCATTGAAAACAACAAACCGCTGGTTGACAGACTAGAGGAGTACAGGGAGGACCCAGGACTGGTCAACCAGCATCCAAACCTGGTGACTTTCCCACCAGACTTTCAACCTGTGCCATGCAAACCCTTATTCTTTGACATTGCTCTCAATCACATTGAATTTCCCTCATTGGAAGACAAGTTGGAACAGAAGAAGGCTGCCCCCGGTGGCGGCATCACTGGTTTTGTCAAAGGATGGTTGTGGGGTGGCAAGAAATGATGATACACTTCGCTGTACTTTAAACAACCAAGCCTCTAGTCTTTTTCAACTCCAAATATTTTCATTTGACTCAGAAAATAATTGTAGGTAAAAACAGAAATAATTGCTAATAATTATTACTGCCAGATGTATCAGGATTTATTAAAACAGTACAATAATGCTTGTTTATTAATATTATAAGTAAACCAAAGCAGGACATCTGGGTTTGTTCATTTCATTGAACCATCAGATGAACATTCAGTCATTATGTCCAGCACACTCCAAACAGTGAGGGCGCTCTAACAATGTCTTGCACCACTGCTATTACAAAGCACATGAACATTTTCACATGCAGATGTTAAGATGTTTATACATCAGAAAACTGACATCCACCACTCTTTTGCCAAAATCATGATATAAACCAAACTAAAACATGAACCCTTTGGGCGCCAAAGTCAATTTTTGTCACCGTTATAAAATGTAATTCGGCCAATTTTTGTCAGATTTTTGCTAAAATTTTGATAAAAATCTGTGAGTTTTAAAATATAGTGTATATTTGGTCCAAAATTATTACAAAAATTACAGAAAAGTTCATAAAACTTGGTAAAATGTTGCACTAAAATATTGGTGGGAAAAAATACAGCACTCAAAGGGTTAATTACATCATTCTTGAATCCGCACACTTCAGTCAGCTGACTTTCATGCAAATCTGGTAAACCGCCGTATTGTGCCAAGTTCATGGCAGCTGTTCCATGCCTTGATAGAGCTCTGCCACTGTTTTGAGTGTGCCAGTCCTCGGCTGATATCTGCATTGCGATTTTTCACAGATTTCACAGTATCTTCACTTGATCCTGAAATTTGCTACATTGATTGAATCCAATGAAATGTGACTGAAAATAGAAGTGGGCATTTGTGGGCATTGGTCAAACGCAGGGTAGTCATAACAACTGATTTTTTAATACGGCAGATTTCACAATAAGAATGAAATTTGGAATCCCAAGAATAAAGGCAGAGTCCCTGCATTGTCTTGTATTAGTTTTTGTATTGTTTAAAAGTATAAGTCCTGTTTATCATGGTTTCATCATCTTAAAAGAAGTTGAAATCGTGGTCACCTGTGACCTGAACAAAGCAGTCAGCCATACATAGCAACAGAACAAATGAGACAACTGACGTCATTCCCGGTATGTATCTGTCCAGAAATATATTCTTCTCAGTTAATGGTGACTATAACAAACCATAAACCTTGACAGAAGGCAAAGCATTGTTGGAGTTCCTGATTAATTTTCAAAAGGGAACAGCACTTTTCATGACCTTGAAAATTACCACAAAACTCAGACTTGTCCAATTGTCGCACATAAGCACCAACATAGGGGTTTCCACATAGGGAGGGACTCAGTAATTTTTTCCCCTAAAAGTGGTGTACCACACTTCATTGACTCGGAATTTGATGACAGTGATGTCACATACCAGGTTTAAGGGTATTGTACATCCACCAAAACAGCCAGTAACTTTCTTCTCATCATGAGTGAACTTCTGTGACCTGGCTGAGTTGACTTGCTTTCAGTTCATGGTTTTGTTTAACCATAAGATTTTTACCAACATATGAATTGCATATTTTAGCTGTTAAAATAACAAAAAATGCTAAAAAGTTTCATGAATTTAGTCATTTTGATTTGATGACCAGATTACAGAAAAATAACCATTATCTGAAATTTAACATGGTTGTCACTGTGAGTTGGCTCAAGGAGCTGAAATTTTGTAAAAATAGGCCTGCGAGTAATCTGCCATCTTTTCAGTTGTCAAAAATTGCCGGAAAGTGTTCCCTACAAAACATCCCTCTCTAAAACAGAGGTCAGGACTCATTGTATATCTATGTATATAGCCTATCAGATCAGAAAGCAGTTCTTTGGTATTGTATCGCACTGGAACTCTTTTCTTTATGCCCTGGTGACAATAGAAATCCATTTATTATAGGCATTGTAGGTCTTGTCTTTTCCCACAAAAGGTAATCTTCGCCTTAAAACAAGTACTTTTTCTGAAGTATGTCAAATCCTCACACAGAAGGAGCTGTAATCAAAGTAAGAAATAAAAGTTACATATAAAAAAGTCATACCACAAAGTTAGTTTGTATTTTGATTGTCCAGATACATGAGAATGGCTCTCTTGTTTCTTCAACTGACAACCTATCAAAACTCTATCTGCTTCTTGAATTTCTGTCTCCATATCATGTGTTGATCAAATTCTCCCTTGTGACGTTTTTATGGGAATCTGTAAACAACCCACTTTGTTTGCCAGGAAAGGTGAAAGTATACATTACTGCTGCCAGTATTCTCATGCTATCTGCCCAATTTCTGTATGGAGTCATCCATCTTGAGAGAATATTGTAAAGTAATCCTATATCTTGATCCAGAATGAGTTATCAGATACACAACTGCCAATGCGAACTTGACTGACCAAGCTACCTATGCATCAAAACACACTCGGCAAAGCATCTATACCAGACCACACATTGAGGCTACCCACAATTCTCCATGATCTGTACACACGCAGATCACTCACTGAACTGAAGCAAATTTCTTCTGTACACAGAACAGCTCTGTCAATATTTCAAAATTCAAAATTCTGGCAACATAGTTCTGATAATCATAATTTTCTGATTTCTCACTGAATAATGAGAAGATCAACCCCTTTTCCGTTGAGGAAATAGCAATTTTGTAATTTTGTCAACATAGATTTTTGACAGCCATACACTATATTTTCAAGGAAACTAAGGAAATAAGTTTCATCTGTGTTGGCAAAAGAAAGGGTATTGATTTTTTTTAATGTTTGTAACAAAGGAAATTTGCATGTCTGACAGGTGTTATGATGAGACCATCTTAGTTGCTGATAACTTTTATCTTGAAAGGTGTGCAATTTTTAGCACCTCCAAACAACTTCTCATTCAATTTACTCTTGAATTTTAAACATAATAATTTTGGAACATAGTTTAAAAAAACAATCCTGAACTTAAATTGTAAGCTAAAAATTGTTAAGAAACTGATAAAATTGAAAAGAAAACTGTCTGAGTGAACAAATCAAGGGGCATTGTGGGTAGCCTCACTTACTGTGAACCAGAGATCCTAAACCCTGATGACATCCACCAAGTGTTAGATATCCTTTACAGTCGCAGTTGATAAGTTCTGCAGTGATCTGTTATCATAGCTATCAGAAGTCTGGTAGTTCCGAAATCAAGGTATATCAATAGATGTACAGGGACTTTTTCCACACAAATGATCATTTCCAACACTTCATCCTACCCTACAGGATTTTATGAACTGTGTTTTTGAATGACTTAATAGACAGAGGCAGTCATGAATTGTACAACCGGTGCTACCCATAATATATATACCTGATGAAGATGTTGGTAATGATATCAATAGACGTGTAGCCATGACTTGATGTGTTCCATTTGACCTAAGATTTCATCATTTTGGAATCAGTGTACTTCATGTCATCTTGCCATATACAGATGTCAATGTAGCTCACTGCACTAGAGATACTAAAATTTCACCATTGAACCATGTTGTTGGGTCCACAATTGAATTTTTTCCCAAAATTACTTGTAACTACATGTACAATAATTGTTATCATCTGCTTTCCATTAAAGCCCCTATAATTGGAGTGTGCTGTATGTACATGCATGTATTTGCATAGACATATGCAAATATGTACCTGCAGAGTGGACAACAAAAGCAATCAAATGCCGTTTGTACTTGGGATGTATTAGCATGTCATCATTGTGTAGAGAAGCATTGATCCTTCTGTATGTCGATATGTACCATATCCTACTACTGGTATTCTGATTTTCTCACCAATGCAAGCCAATTAAAGAAGCCAGTCATGTTCCCATGGTAGTTTAGTATCTATCTTTTATTGTTGCAATGTGGTTCAATAATTGATTGATATTCCATGGTGATTTGTCCAGTGTAACCAATGACCTGTATAATTGTGATCAAAATACCCTTTGAAATATACCAAAACAGTGTACATTATAAAGTTTTGAGTTTTGTCATTTGTCAAGAATTCATCATTCATCTATAGATCAAAAATTTACAAAGCAATCATTGCATTGCCACCATTACAAGGATGAAGCTGAACTCAGTGACACTTCCAGTAAAGTTTGTGTCAACATACCCTTGGATATCACACGAAATCTCAGCATAGTGGTTCACTTGCCTTGGGTTATTATCTGTCAAGTTCAAGATCAAGAGATGTCAGATATGCTACAAGGCATTCAAATGTTCAGTAACCTTGTACGTGTCCATCATTTTGTCAACGCTGACATGTATGTAGGTTACGACTATCAAATATTCCTGACTTTTGAAGTAGTCACATATCTGCCAAAAAAAGGATCTCAACAGAAATTGAAGATGACGTTGAGGGCGCACTTTCCATGGCCACAGAGGCTAGCGTGACGTGCAGTGCAGTGATATTCTAGCTGAAGTGAAAGATCTTTGTTAAAATGTTGAATAAAGAAAAAAAATGTGATATATCCAAAAGTAACCATAAAAGATTCTCAAAGAAACATTCCAGTAAACAAAGAAAGCGCAATCTTGTGGCATTCATGGGCCAAAGATTAACGAATAACTATTTCAAAATAGCCATGTTTCCTGTTTTATCACTTTGATACTGGAAATTTGATCGACAGTACACAATATTTTCTTCAGGGATTATCTTTCACATAGCATGATGAGTTAAATAGTCTGCAGATATTCTCAGTCTCTGTAATGATAAAATAAAATAAAATGTTGTACTTCAAGTGGATTTGACATTTTGTACCCTATCAGGTGTTTTAAATGTTGGAAACTGCATGTCAATTCAGTTCTACCATCAACATTTAATGTGATATTAAAAACAAATGGCTGACAAGCAAACAGTTGATATTCAGTATTATATTTGATTGATACTTTCTGATATTTGCCGCTCAAGTTAAAGCAGTTCAAAGGCCAGATTTATGCCTGTTAATATATGAAACTTTTTGCATGAAGCAATCTTTGTTGACTGTTTTACCCAGTTCCCAAGTACTATGTATTCATGGATCTCAAGATGAAAATTCATTTTTATATTGACATATCACTTCTGTTGGGCAGATTCCCCATTTGTCAACAGACAACAAACTTACAAAGGTTAATTACACCAAATATATTGTCATGTTTTCATTTGAAGGAATGAACTCACACTTATGCTGAAAAACAATATTCTTTTATGTATGTTAAGGTGGAGCTGCATGTTGGCAACACAATGTTTTCAAAGCAATGTTTCTCATCAAAGATGACAAGGAAACCCCCTCATACAATATATTTTCAAAAAGCAGAGAATCTAAAGTGTATTATGGTAGCAATAGTTTACTCAAAGGATGAAGGGGTATTTGGGTAAAAAAACCTCAATTTTGATATTAATGATAAATATTAATTTAGGTCAAAACCTTGGCACTAATTTCTGAAATGTAATATTTCACTTGAAAGAAAAGTATATATAGAACAAAACGACTATTTTATCGTGCATTATCTATCCTAATTTTAAAATGGCATGGGTTGAAAGACTGACACTCAAAAAAGTGAGTAAAAACATGACTAGCAAAATTTAAAAGACTCTTATTCAAAATGTAAATACTTTGTTGCTAAACAAAATAAACCTTTTCTTATATAGCATTTAAAGAACATTATGTGAAAATATCAGAAACTTTCACTTAGCAAGAGTGGAGTAAAATTCTTCGGAAATCTTGACATTGGGAGAAAAGAGAACTTGAAGCCAGGAAATCAGGTGATTTACATACATTTGCATAAATTAACACTTCTTTATCATACAACTTACGACTGCTTGTCAAGCTAAAAGGTGAATCCAACCAATATTTTAATCTTGGGTTAACAAATTAATTGAAATTGAATGAATATTTGCTAAAAAGTGATTTTTGAGTAAAATACACTGTGTTGGGTGTAGCTGTCTTTTCTTTAAGCCAGTTGTTGTCCTGTGCTATGATCAATTTAGAATTATTTCAAAACAGGGTGATTTCATGCTGTGCATTAAGGTGGTGTTTCACTTAACCATTGACACATTTTCTCAAAGCAGAATTTGTCATCAAAGATGACATGAAATCCCCGTCATATTTTCAAAAAGCAGATAATCTAAAGTTTAGTATGGTAGCATAGTTTATTCAAATGATAAAGGGGTACATATTTGAGGTAGAAAACCTCAATTTTGATGTTAATCATATAAATAAACTTAAGTCAAAAACTTGATACTGCTTATGAAATATACTTTCATTTGAAAGTAGAGTTTATGTAGAAAATAAAACGACAATTTTTGTTTTGCATTATCTGTCCTTATTCTTTTTTGGCTGGAGTTGAAAACTGACATTCAAAAAAGTGATTGAAATCATAAGCAAAATTGAAATGACTCTTATTGCAATAAAATGTGAAAATTTCACAAAATTTGACCCAGCTAGAATGTAAAGTTAATGTTGTTTTTTTTGAAATGTTGAAAACTTGAGAAAACTAAAGCCAGGAAATCAGGTGATTTGCATAAATTTACATGAATGTACACTTCTTTCTCACCCAATTTATGATTGCTTGTCATGCTGAATGGTGAACCCTACAATATTTATCATTAGATTAACAATTTACTGAAAATTGAATGAATCTTTTCATAAAAGTGATTTTGAGTAAAATATGCTGTGTAATAGGTGAAGTGTTAAAATTCCTTTGACACGCTGTTTGGGATGCACCAATAGATCTTTGGAGGGGCAGGGCAGGATGCTTTAATACTTGCAAGTGTGTTTTCTTGTTTGAAGAGTTGACAAACTGTTATTTTCTGATTTGGCACTGAATGCATACTTTTTTTCCCGGGATTTTTTTGATACTTCCATTTTTTTTATCAGTCAACCCTTTATGTGAATAATTTTTAGGAATCTGCTTACAGTAGCTAGATTTTAAACAATATTTGCACTTCAGTTTTTCCGTTTTTGATCCCCATCCCACGACAAAACTGTCCAACTCTTGTATTTTTTTAAGTGGCCATGTCCAGTTTTTGTTTTATTGCTGTTTGTGTATGTTCTATTGTAGTTTGTGTGTAGAGGTGACCCAGGTGCAAATGACAAAAATGTCACTTTCAACGTAGAGGGCTATGTAATCGCAAAGCATGCCGGTACCACCGCCATTTTAATGTCCGTGCGTCCAACATGATTCCGGCGAAGGTCACGACGGCAAGACCTTTATTTGCCAATATATCGGTGAGTTAACGAAAACCTGTTACATTTTTCAGTAGGAAACATCCCCTATGGTGCTGTCAACTTGATTGTACCATTCATCTTGCCGACATACTCGAACTACTCACGTTTGAGATAAAAGCCGGTTCGGCATACATTGAGCTATCATGCACGTAGACCTCCCTCAGCTCAGGTTCGTAACTAACATTTAGTAACGATTTGACCTCTGTCATCTTGGTGCTCCATAACTGTAGAAAATTGCTCTAATCTAAATGCCAACTTCTCCGCAGGTTTCGGTTAGTTATACTGGCAGTAACATATCTACCATCAAATTTTACGTTATTTAAACACCTTCGGTATGTGGTAAAACTGACCTCGTTTTGACCATTGATGGCACGTATACAGCTGGTGTACGTAATGTCAGTTGTCAGCTTCAAGGAAAATCATAAAAAAAATACGTTCGCGCGAGGCCGGCCTAACTCAAGACTACTGAATGATGCCGCAATTCTAATTTTTAAGAGTTTATATACCACAGTCATTCGTAATAACAAGAACTGTGTAAACGTATGATGCCACACATTGCTTCATTTTGGTAAACCTTTCACTAGATGACCAGATCACAGTCACTCGTGGTCTACTAGTATTCAGCTCTGGGACTATTCGCCCCATAGACGTGTGTACATAAGCGAGAAAAAAGCCAAGTCTGGAAACCAAATGGCTATTTCGTATAGGGATTATGCCCCCATGTCATCTTCGATGTTCGATTTTACTGTGAAAAATAGCAAGTTCGTCTATCATGTAACCGTCGATCGTTCCCTAGCATTCTCAAAATTCATGCCTGGTACTTAATTTGCTTCAAAAACGCTCGTTTCGTGTGAATTTGGGCCAAAACATAATTGTGAGCAACACTCGGTCACCTCACAGTGAACGTTGGACACCTCCACTTTACTGACGTTAGCGCCGCGTACCCATGAGGGGTGACTGGAAGGTTGTTCACGCCTTATGTTTTGGCGAGGTGTCTTCTGACCTCGGCCGAAAATCACACAAATATTCATACCTGATACTTTATCTGCTTACAAAATGCCCATTTTCATTTGTTTTTCGGCCGAGTTCGAGAGACACCTCGCCAAAACATAAGCGTGAGCAACATTCCGGTCACCTCTTGGGCACCTCCACTTTACTGATGTTGGCGCCGCCTACCCATTAGGGGTGACTGGAATGTTGCTCACGCTTATGTTTTGGCGAGGTGTCTCTCGAACTCGGCCGAAAATCAAATGAAAATGAGCATTTTGTAAGCAGATAAAGTATCAGGTATGAATATTTGTGTGATTTTCGGCCGAGGTCAGAAGACACCTCGCCAAAACATAAGGCGTGAACAACCTTCCAGTCACCCCTCATGGGTACGCGGCGCTAACATCAGTAAAGTGGAGGTGTCCAACGTTCACTGTGAGGTGACCGAGTGTTGCTCACAATTATGTTTTGGCCGAAATTCACACGAAACGAGCGTTTTTGAAGCAAATTAAGTACCAGGTATGAATTTTGAGAATGCTAGGGAACGATCAACAGTTACATGATAGACGAACTTGCTACTTTTCACAGTAAAATCGAATGTCGAAGATGACATGGTGGCATAATCCCTATAGGAAATAGCCATTTGGTTTCCAGACTTGGCTTTTTTCTCGCTTATGTACACACGTCTATGGGGCGAATAGTCCCAGAGCTGAATAGACCACAAGTGACTGTGGGCCAGATAGTAGATACATGGAATTTATGCCCTTTGAAAGTGACCAGCCTAGGGATACTTTAGACTTGCAGATTGCCATTCTATGTGTACATGATGAGATCTGTAGATCTGTCTCTGTCATCGTCATTAGTATTTGTGTGTTCACGCCATAAGTCGCATGAGCAAAAATCTTAGCCCAGTACATACTTTATCTGAACTCTGATAGATGAGTTTATACTACTGGGAACCTTGAAAAAGTATTTGTACAATTCATGTATATTCTTTTGTAAAATTTGTAAATGCATTAAAGACAGGTTGGTATTCTTGACATAATTATAACAATGCAGTTTTCCCAAAACCAATTTTGCATGAAGAGGTTCATGTTGTTTTGTTTTTTTGGGGGAGGGGGGTTAGGGGAGTCTGACACAGAAAATAAGGAGTCACGTTTCTAGTGTGTAAGCATTTTGTGATTTATGATTTATGACCCCTAATGGGCTACACAAATATTATTCTTATTAACGTACTGCAAGCTTCAGATGTTACAATCCAAACTTTGTCCGATGGAATGATTGACAATTCAAAAATTTCCTCCAAGTTTGGAAAAAGTGGTCCACATTATTAGATAGTAATCAAAACACTGGCCAAAAGTTGTCTTTAGTATTGGAAAATTTCTTATTATAATGTATCATTGCTGTAGGACCATTCTGTGTTCTATCCCAGTAGAATTATTACAAACACTAAATCACACTAAAACACTTCATTCAACACTTTGTTCATATCAGGTACTCCCTCTTTGTTACTATCATTCAATCTTTTGGTTTGGTTTTTCTTTATTTTTGACAGAGACGGAACCTAGCTGCATGGAGTGCTGTGGCAAAAAAGAAAGTAGAAAGAATTGAACTTCCCAAGGAGGATGTCAAGGTGAGATTGTCCTTCAAATGTTCTTTGGATTGGTGATAGTAATTCCAGTTCCACTGCCAATAGAATGGCAACCAATAGATAACCTTGAAGTGCAGATATTGATACGAAATGATTGATACATTTTGCAAGGAGTGATACTGTAGAGGCTGTATCTCTGAGATCGTATATTTCATTTCAAAGAACGTATTGAAATTTCTTTGAAAGTCCAATTTCAACAAGTCAGGCAAGCAAAAATGTACAACAATGTAGGCCTCTGGTGACATATAATGATTTACCTTGCTCACCATTATTACGGAGAAATAACACAAGTGAAGCTATGTGACAAGCCATTGTTTAAAGTCTTTCCTGGAGTGTGTGTTTTAGGTATATGCCTTTGGTCACTGTATTGCTATCTTTGCAAAATGTGGCTGTGTAAATTCTGCAGGCTAATAGTTTGTTAGTTCGTGTCATATATTGTAAAGCATTGGATCATCGTCATGGTGGTGTTGAATTTTGGGGGCACAGACCTTGCACTGAAGGGAAGATAATCTGTACTCATATTATGTTCCCAGTGCAGTGGTACATGTAGTTTGAGCTACACATTGAAATCTCTGTTTCCGAGTCACGGTGATTTTCATAGTTATGTTAATCCACAGAAAATTTGCGATATATTTACAAATTTGTTTAGATACAAACAGTCATATCTTTCCCACAGGTAACACCCGGCACAATGTGGTTTGCTACATAGCAGTTGTGATAGAAAGTTTTTTTTTTAAGTTTTTCATTAATTTTGAAAAAAAAGGGCAGACTGTGCAAAAAAAATAAACAAAAGCAAGCAGAGAGAGAGAAAGAAAAAAAACGAAACCAACAAAGCCAGAATGGGTAGAAAGGACGAGAACTGCAAAGTTAGCATCTATCGTCCAACATGCATTATTCACATTCTACACAATGTTTGTGGTCATGAGATTTAAGAACCACCTCTTTTTCTGTTTTACCAACACTCTAGATCACAAAGTTACAAAATGGATTAACTGTAGCATCACTTGAGAACCACTCCCCAGTGTCTAAGATAGGAGTGATCATCAATGCTGGAAGTCGCTACGAAGATGCAAACAATCTAGGTGTCACTCATTACCTCAGAGCTTGTTCACATCTTGTAAGTAACCATGGAGATCAGCAGTTATTGAGTGATTGGCTTTATCAATGACAGATGCACTTTGGCTTTCATCTAAACACCTGTGTACAACTTTCGACCTTTGACCTGAAATCTCTCTGAAGTGGCACTGATCTAGAAACTACTGGTGTTTAAAAATATGTTTAAAATATTCCCAGCTATGTGTTGTAACAGATGTCTTTTGTTTTGTCACTACTGTACTTTTCGCAACACAAAAATTAATTCTTAAACCATTTTGGTGTTTTGAAGTATCTTCCAAGTGGAATAAACATGTTTTTTTGCACATTTTCACTGTAGGCAACACAAGGTGCCTCTACATTTGCAATCACTAGAGGTATTGGAGATGTTGGTGGTAGCTTAGAAGTGACAACTAGTCGGGACCATGCGACATATGCCGTACAAGCCCTTAGGGGAGAACCACTGTGAGTGCTGACTCAGAGAATGTTATCTAGACATACGTGCAGCTCTTGACTCTAGTCTCATGATTTCCTGCATACGTTGACTCGATATTTCATCAACTCTGCTAAATTATAAAATGTCATTTTTGTCACAGCCAGGTATTGATGAAAAGGGACAGGGCCAATGAATGCTGCTTCATAACTTATTGAAGGACCCTATAAATGTGATGTATGTGCATGTCTTTGTCTTTTTTGGTCACACGAGCTAGAATATATTACAGACTCAAACACAAAGAAATTCTTTCTGTTAAGTTTACCAGCAAACTAGTAATAAGCAAGAAGCATAAAGGCAATCTGACGCAATCCATGTTTCATTATTTATTCCAATGTTGCATGTTTTCATCAGTCTGACCAATGCTTTCCCCCTTCACTGTTTTCAGGGAGAGTTCACTTAGCTACCTGACCCAAGTCCTGTCTAACCCTCTATTCCGTTCTTGGGAGATTGCTGACAATGTTGGCAGGCTACAGCTGGACGCAGCCATAGCCAAACAGCAGACTCAAGTGGGTAAGTGCTTTATGAAAAGCTATTTAAGGGTGACTTGTTGGTATGTATGCAGTGAATTTCGTGATCTTGTTGCCACTTCTCATGTTGTGTTGGAACATCTCTGATGAGTCAATGACAGTAGCCAAGATGATGAAGCACTACACTTGAATTTAATGTTGTGGTATTGTATGTATGATATGGTTATATTTTATGTGTCTGTGTGAGTATACCTACTAACTCATCAGGGTCCGCTGTTTTGTTCTCAAAAGTATGAATTTCCCATCTTCAATGCTTAATTTTCTTCCTTCAAGTTCCGGTCTTCATAGTGTATTTTGATTCAATTTAAATAAACTCTAGTTATGTACAAAACTGAGGTATTGTGACTTCTCACTTTTGCTTTTATTTTCACATTTTCCACTTCTGATTTTTCAGATTTGATGGAGCGCCTCCATGCTGCTGCCTTCAGAAACACACTAGCAAATTCAATCTACTGTCCAGAGCATAACATTGGTAAACTTTCACCCAGTGTCTTGCATGACTTCAGGCAGAAACACTACACCAGCAGTAACATGGCTTTAGTTGGTCTAGGTATGTGCTGTCATGTTGGTCTATGTACCATGTCTAAGTGATTTTAAGTATCTTAGCAGAAAACAATTTGCTCAGCAGTTAGTTTTGTCAGATGAGAATAAAAGCTCAGTGCAGTCTGAAGTAGTGTAAAAACCCGATCAATTCGACCAGAAAAAAATAATTACGATTTCAAAATCGTCGATTTATTAGGAAATTAAAACTGCCGAAATAATTTAGTGGTCGAATTAATTGGAACGACGAGGATGAAATTTACGCGAGACATGTTTGCCATGTTGAGACTGCTTCAAAGCATGGACTGTGGAATTTTTGAGGTCGACAAATTAGGTAACAAAAAACCTCAAACACGCCTGGGTGTCACATCAAAATCAAAGAAGCCGCGATTACAGACTGAGCGATCTGTGACACTGCCACCGGCCGCTCGACAAACGACGCGTAAGTTGACATCGTGTGCCAGCCCTTGGAAATATATAGTAACTCCCTGACAGGCAGATGAGATAGTCTAATGGCGTTTGATCATTGAAAGTTTGTAAAAATAATAAAAAATGACATCACCGATCATAAGAAACGTGGTGTTGAAGATAATAGTTTTTAAGAGAAGACTATGATGACCATATTTCTGTAAGTATTGTCTAACTTTGGAAAACCAACATCTGTAGATTTACTTCAACCAACACTTTTATATTTATTCTACTCTTATTATAAGATTAGTCGAATTTCTGGAAAGTAGGTGTACATTTTCGATGTCTGTGTATCGTCTATACCGAAGTCATATCCGAAACAGTATAATCATATCGCGACAGCGTAAACCTCTCTCTCCCTCGCCGGTATTTCGATATTTTATATTGTCGACATTTATATATAAGTCTGAAGTTTCAGGTCACTGCTCAATGCAAGTAGTTGATGTTAATTTTCCGTATCGGGCATGGTCTCTATCGTCTCTCAAATCGTTAGTTTTTTCCTGTTATATTCGATATCAGACTCAAAACACAACGTGAACAATGCTGATAATATATTGCATATTTCGTATCGAAAACCGGTAAAGTTCGTAACTGGTGACATGTCACGGCCTGGAGAAAGTGTATCACCATCGATCGAATGTCCGTGACGCTTTTGCTGCCAAATTGACATAAGACATATCGCACAGGGAACTTCGCGGTATGGCAATTATATGAATTTTGCCGTGAAGAAAAATCTGTGACTTTAAACTGGCCGTACAACTAACAGTAAACATGGCGGAGCAATGATACCGACTTCAGACTCAGAGACTTCGATTTTTTTTTCATTGCGACCGCTGGTGAGAGTGAGTCGTCCGGTCGAATTTTTTCCCACTGGCTATTTGGCTTTGAATTTTCAATTGCCCTCATGTGCTAAAAACAAGACGGGCGTTCGCTGTGAATCAATAAGCCTTTTGAATATGAAAAAATCGGACATCTGAACCTCAACTCGCAGTTTGAAAGTTGTTCTCCGAATCAGGACAGGGACATTTGTGAGGCCGGATTTCACGTAGCTATGGAAACCGACGGCTCGTTCGTTGTAAGAAAGCATGCGATGTACGTCACATGTTCTCTTGGGCCTTGGAATTTCGCCGTATCGCCTCTACAGACTACACCGTCTATTACCTAACCATGCTAACAAACACACGATAGTTCAGTAACATATGTCTTCATTAATCTACCGATCATCGACCGTCGAACACTTCAAAAACAATGGTCGCGGTCACGGATTCAAGGACGTTCACATGAAGACACGATCAATAAGTGGCGCGCAGAAATATTTTTACTGGTTTTGAGAACTTCTAAAATAACTTGTAATCTGTATATCTTCGCACATCGAACCGATATTGTATACCTATCACCGTCGAAGTTTATGTCTTTCACTGTAGAGTTCTTTTTATCCAAAACACATATCCAGAAGAGTCCCACAGAGCAGTCAAATGAAAGGATAATTGCTTCAAACGAATGAAATTGCACAAAAGAATGCCCCCGAAAATCAACAGCACATCCTGGACGTGATTTAAAACAATAGCGCTTGTGAATAGGACTATTCTATTTGAGTAACGGGGACGGAAAGCACAGAACTATAAACGTACTGGAAAAACGTGCCGTTTTTCTCGCAATTTTAGCAACAGTAACGACCCTTTATTCTTTACTAATACCTTTCCATAATTGAATTAAACTAGGTTTAGGGCTTATACACAAAGTGTACACTGATGTACAGAACTTTAAAAAGTACTCTGCTGGGAACGAGCAGGGGTTTACACGCTAATGGGCGCAGTAAAACAATGGTCACGTCCATAGGTTCAAGGACGTTCACGGCGTAAAATTGCTTAGACTTGTTTTAATATCTGGTCATCGGTGTACTGCTACCTGTGAATCGAAACGACAAGTGTAGGCCTATAGCTTTGAAATTTTATGGGAGAGAGACACCACGACTGAGACCGGCAGTAGCACAACAAACTGTATTCCGAATTGTGCGTCCGTGTTTAATACAGACATCTCTCGTAGGTGATTCTGGTTTCTCAATCGAATCAAAAGTCCAACATTTACAACATTGACATAAAATATGTCTGAAAACTTTTGTTTTATTCAACCAACTGATTCATCTCCTTTGATATCCCCTAAGCTACATGTAAACAGTCCGGAAAGACTGATATCGATGTCTCCCGGGCCCCCATGCAGTACGGCCGTACGTGTCCAAATATTTCAGTGTTATACATTTTCTTGTCCTTCTCTTTCTTTCTGAGCCAGTGTCATTATTGTGAACACGGCTAATAAATAAATAATAATATTTCTTCACCGGTTTTGCAAAATATCTCGTCAACCGGGCGCATGGGCAACGTCTTTGTACGTTGGTCAAAACTAATGACACTGTAGGTCAGGATATCACATCGGTCAAAGTAAGATTGAATAAGGAAGACGAAAATGCTTTCATCGATTGACAAAAATGAGAAGGAACGAGTCAGTAAATATCGAACCATAAAGGGGAGATCGAGACTGCCATCCCCCATGATTAATCAACTGGGAACAAAATATATATATTTCGATCGACAGACTTACACAACCAGAGACAGCACTTTATTCAGCTTTAAAATAAGTCACCGCCTTTCCTATAATAATACCCCGTTTGCGTTTCGATCTACTCTGCTCTGTCCCCAATCGGTATGGCCGTCCGGGTTTCGCCTGCCGTCGGCGTACTGACTGACACATGGTTATTTCTTCAGGGATCTTTTCATCGTTTGGCATAAAATAGAGCATCTCTTTTGGTGCACAAGGCAAATCAACGTTTAGAAGGAAAGTCACAGGAGGTTAGGATATTATATAGGTGAAATTAGAATGGAATATTGAAGATGAAAAGACTTATCGGTCGACAAAAATTGCCAGAAACCGAGAATTGAGATTGTCTATGATTTATTAATTGGGTACAAAAATATTCGATTGAGTCATTAAAACAGCCAGAAAGAGCATTTTCTTCAGCTTGAAAAAATAAGTCGTCGTCTTACTCTTTCCTTGACACTGTCCCCATTTGCGTTTGAAAATATTAAGCTTAGTCTGTTCCCAGTCGGTAAGAACGCACGGCGCGGCGGCCGTACTTACTGACATGTAACATCGATTTTTCCTCAGCAATTTTTTCGGCGTTCGCAAAAGATTTCGCAAACTCGTCCTTTTAGTGCACGGGGCACATCTGTTTATGTGTTTTAGGAACAAGCAACATGTGGTTTAGAACATATCTGTCCAATTAGGAAGGGATATTGATTCACACACAGAAAGAGTCTGTAAATTTCAATCGACACGGGATGGTAAGAATTCGGAAAAGACAATAAGAAAGGGAGAAAGTAGGTAATTTATTCTTACTTTCTTCGATATTAAGGTGAGAAAATAGTGACAAAACCAGAGACTAGAGGGTTGGTACTTCACACACGCTGAAACTTCACGCTGATTTCGAAAGAGGGCGACTGAGATCCAGCTCGCTATACTCAGCGAAAATAATCATGTGACCCAATGAAAACCAATCTGAAAGCCGTTTACAAAGCCCTTTGTTGTTCTCATTTCTGCCTTTTTGTCTGACCCGTGGTTCATCGTATTCGTAACGGTGGTTTTCGATGTCTTGAAATATCGTTCATTCGCCAACTGAAGGAAGTTTTTGAAGGGTATGTAATTCGGTCGAATTAATAGAGATCGAGAAAGTCCCAATTTTAGTCGGTGGTCGATTTGAAAGGGCCCAAATAAAATTATGTTTTGTGAAAAAAATAGGGTGGTCGAATTAATAGGGTGGTCGAATTGATCGGGTTTTTACGGTAGTGTCAGCAGGCTGTCAAGTGTGTTTTGATTTGCAAATTTGTATTTTGGTAAAATCTCTCAGGGATTATCTGTGTTATCTGGCCTTACACAGTGCAAAACACGACACACAACAGATACAAAGGCAATTAAACAAAATAACAGAAAATTTCACAGTGCTCAAAAATAATTAAAGTGCTGTCTTTTGTGTGTGTACTATTTCTGGAAGCATTAGACTAGAATTTTAGAAGCAAATAGAAATGATGTCCATGAGTGCTTGACTTTACGATCACTGTGTGTGTGTTTCTTGTACAGGTGTTGATCATGGACAGCTGCTAAGCTATGCAGAGAGTTTAAACTTACAGCTTGGTGCAGTTACTGCCAAGGCTGCACCAAAATATGCTGGAGGTAAGGTTAAATTGTAATTTGTAGACTTAGCTGACTGTAACCAAGTGTGTTGAAATTTACATTGTTTCTATTGATGCATCAAGAAGCATATCTGTAACCCTTACCCTGCTAGGACCATCACCTCACCATCTGCAAAGTCAGTAATTAAGTATTACATGTATTGAGCCTAAAACCTGTGAATATTTTCAGCTACTTGTCTAGTTAGTAAATATTGTGTTTGCAGTGTCTCTGTTCTGGAGCGGCCTACAAGTACTTAAAATCTTTGTTAAAAGGCAGCATGTGGGGCAAGTTATGCCAAATTAGTTTACATCAACTTGACCTGATGGTGACATATGAACTTGACAGGAAAAGGGTTAAAAAAGGCTTTAAGGATATGAAAAGTTTCAACTGTCAACACTCAAAGATGAAAATTCTTCAATAAGCTGATGACTTAAGCTGCACCTCATAGGCTGCTTGTCAGAAACAAGGACTGTTTTTTCCTGTACAATTTATTGTTATTTCTCTGGTCTGATCATTGTTTACCTTTGACCTTTCAGGGGAACACAGCAGACAGCAAAGCAATGACCCCTTGACACAAGTTGTCATGGCAACAGAGGGTGTGGCTCTGGGCAGTGATGATTTGCTGGTATCTGGTGTCTTGCAGCATTACCTCAATGGTGCCCCTAACATCAAACGAGGAACCACAGTTGCCACATCCAAATTGAACCAAGCTGTCGCCAAATCAACCAGTCTACCATTCTCAGTGAGTCCATCTTTCATGATGTTAGGGATTCTGCCATTCTAGTGACTGAGCTACACTTGTTTCAGAGTTTTAAAGTAATACTTGCGAGGGCTGTGATAATGCCTCTGAAAAGCAAAACATCACATAGTACATAGTGATTTCCAAACAAAATAAAAATTGTCACCATACCCCAGTCTTCAATCGAATTGTTGAGTCCTTCACAACTGTAATTATGAATCCAAAATTGCATTAAACACCAGAGTGCTAATCACTAGACTGCTCACTGCCAGTATTTCTGACCACAACATCCACATCTTTTTCTTAGTGAACTGTTCAAATGAAGGCATCACCTGAAGCAAACTCATATTAAAAACCCATAAAATAAAGAAGTCAGGTGAAGGGCAGTTGGTGTAATTTGAACGGATTAGTCAGAAACCTTGGTTACAAACTTATTTAGCATGTCAAGGGTCAAATATACAGTTGTGAGTACTAATTTGTAATCCTTGTTCAATGTGAGGTGAACTGTCCTGAGATATTTATTGCCAGAACAGAGAATACATCTCTTTTCTTGACAATTACTGTCCAAATGACAAGTATGCTGTGAGCATTTGGAAGAATGAGGGCAGAAATACTGTCAGCAATGTCTCCGTTGTGGCAAAAGGACACTTTGAAGGGCAGTGTAGTGACGCTTTCACAGTTGACAAACAATTGACAAATTCAACATGACCTAAAAGTCATTTCTCAAGGTAGAGAGAGCTGACAACGTGTTCCCTTGGATTTGCAGTGTCCATGAAAAAAACTAAGTAAGAGTGATTATACATGCCTTGTGTACATCATGTAGTCATGGGACTTGTGAAAACTCTTTGCAATAACTTCTTTGCAGACAAGCTGCATTAATGTCAATTATACAGACTCAGGATTGTTTGGAATGTACGCAGTGGCACCACCAGAAGAAATGCATTCAGTAAGTATTAACCTCCCTCTGACCATCACAGTTTGGTACATCCCTATTGCGTTTTTGGCAGCATTGAACCTCTGTGTAGTTAGATGGGATTGATTGGATTGAAGAGAATATGACTTATAGGTAGGTTGTGTACTTTCCTTCTGTGCCCAGCAGCCATTGTTCGTGCAATTTTTGAACATTTTAATGATTGCTATCTTACATGCCTTCAGTATGGATATCTACAGAAAGAGTTCTTTTGTATTTATGAATACAACTGTTAAAAGGTGTAAGAATTGCCATCAGATATGATGGAATTGATTCATTTTAGGACAGCAAATCAAGTATTTTGGTATGAGGTCTGAAAACTGTGTTGTCCATCACATCAGATGATAGATTGTAAACATTAGTTTGTTCAGTTCAAATTCAGTCTTTTCACCACAAGACATTGGCAGACCTCTTTGTTATTTCGTTTCAAAAATTGTTGTCTATAGAAGAGAAATAAGGTATAAGGGTGAAGGATGTGGAGGGTTAAGAAAGTGGGTTGTACAGTAGATAAATGTCAACTCACTGATACTACCCTCCTAGATTAAACATGGCAATCAGAACAGCTTAGAGGTACAAGTGCCAACCCTGTAGGTTTCAAATGTTGCCAACAAAATATATGTATCATGCTAGTATGGGCTTAGTGTGTAATACCATTTCTTCAAGCAGTGGTCAAGTGGATAATGCAAATTAATTCATGTGTTTACGCATGTTTATCCCTCTTCCAGCCAAACACTTTCACTTCCCCATCTGCCAAGTTTGGGAAAAGCAGTATTGAGCCAAAATCCTATGTATTTTCACCCACTTGGCTTGATGTGTTATACATGTAGCAGCTTTAGTCTGTAAAAATTGTATTTGCAGTATCTGTGTTTTCAAGGGTCTTCAAATCTTCGTTAAAATGCACCTTTCAGGACATACTGTACTCCACTTGTTTTAACCAACTTGACCTGACAGTGAAAAATGAACTTAGCAGGATAATGAGTTATGTGTGTCATTTTTTCATGTAGTTTTCTTTGTTTACAGGTATTGAAAGCCATTGTAACAGAATGTGGTGCTGTAACTAAGGGTAACATAGATGCTAAAGATCTCCAAAGAGCAAAGTAAGTGTGTCTTCTGTTTGCATACTATTCCATCGGCAAATTCTTGGAATCATCCTTACATTCTCTGTAGTGAAGTTGGACTGTAACATTTGAAGGGAGGGGTGAGATGATAGGATAGCAGAATAGCAGTATTGTGAGAACAGCTTTGGACTTTTGGGAGAATTCATGATTTTGTGTATTGTGGCATCCACCAAAGGGTCATCTTCCTGTGAACCTGTATTCTGTTGTGTATTACAAATACATGTCAATAAACAAGACTGTGAACTCACCTGATATGTTCAAGATCAAATAGTCATTTCTCACTTATCAATAAGATCTGGCCAATATCTTTGCCATGTTCATCACACATTTGAGACCAGACGGAAATGAAATCAGTATAGTGTAGTTTTCAGCGTAATCTGTAGTCTGTTTGTTAAACAGAGGAGGTGGACATTTTTATCACATCTGTGAGACTGTATAACAGTGCACATTTTCTGAAAATGCCTATTGCTTCACAATGCTGTGATCAGAAGCAGGATTTCTGTGAAAGAATTTCAAGAATACCAATATGCACACTTTGATCTATAGTAGAAATATATTGATCCAACCATAGAATTAATATCAACGGCTTTGCAACAAAGGATTAGTTTTGAAAAGATTAAAGTATCTCACAGTATAATAGTATTTTAGTCCTGCACCTCAAGTTATATTTTTTCTGTAATTTTATGTTGTATGAACGCAAAGATTGCATACATGTACATGAGAATTACAAGAACTAGTGCCTGTATCGAGATGAAACTGTAGGGCTATTGCTTGAAACTGCAATGGTTATTTCAAGTTGCATAAATCGAGTATTTAACATGTGTCATATTGGTGTTCATTCACATGACAGAAATCAACTTAAAGCTAGTATGTTGATGTCTTATGAGAATCCAGAGACAGTCTTTGAAGACCTAGCAACACAGACTATTACTACCGGAAACTTTGTCTCCGTTAATGATGCAGTCAGTAAAATCGACACCATCACTGCTCAGGATATCACTACTGTAAGTCTCCATTCTGTAACATTTACTTCTTTCACAATGCCAGGTGTTGTGTCCAAACAATGGCTCCTTAATCATTCCGAGCATTTGCACACAGTTAACCTTTCAAAACTCATGGTCATAATGTGTCTTACTTTTAGATTTCAAAAACAAAGGCATTTTTCTCCTGAACAAATAGTGTTTTATGGCACCACACGGATTGACTTGTTTGGTGAGGGTATAATCTTATGATTATCAGGCCTCTCCTGGTCAGGGTTAATGTTGTTGAACACTTTTTCTGTGTCTAAAGTGTCTCTTAAAATTTTGCAAAAGCATCAACAGCTTAACGATTTTAATAGTAATTGTCTTAAGGTAGTATGCACCTCAAAATTCAACATTTGCTCAAACTTTCTGTACGGAATATTTGAACCATTCCCTTTTTAAATTGAGATAAATATCAGGGTCACCACGCAAAATTTATTACCAGAGAACAAATTACCAAAAATTTACTAACTGGTATATTTGGAATTCAAAACGGCTGGCATCTTCAGGTAATAACTCCATGAGGAAAACTAATATTTTTATTTGAAAAAAAAAATAAGCTGACGAAAACTTTATTTACACTATGAACTTCAAAATGAACCCTCACAATTGGTAGACCAATAAGGTATTATGAAAATTTGAGAGAATGCACCTTAGAAACAAATTTCTGATAGGGGTTTCCTTCTATCACTGATAAAGTGTCACCTTCCTGATCTCATTGTAATGATTGTAACATCTATCAACAGTTAGACTTTTTTTTTCTCCACAATAACAGGTTTTATTTTACAAATGCAATATTTGTCAGATTGTTATGTGAAATAGCCTGTGCACCTATATAAAGTGCTCAACTTTTACCAACATTAGAGTGCTGCCTTCTCATGTTCTAAACTGTCTTTCTTTTGTTTTTATTTTCATTGTAGCTTGCAAAACGTTTATTTAACCAGAAGTCCACGATGGCTGCCGCTGGTAACCTCATCAACACACCATACTTGGAGCAGCTTCTCTGAAAAACTCCTCTCCCCCTTGAATGCAGTGTATTGTATAAAAACTAATGATAAAAATGCTTTGTTGCTCGTGTAGCATTCTGTATTTCTAGAGAGCAAGAATTTTACTTCTAAAATCTCTTGAGTTTTTCCAGAAAGTTATGGCAGTTATTTTGTGTAAATGTGAAAAAAATGTTTGATCACTGAATTCTGATCTAAATGTTGCTGCCATGGAAAATGTATGTTTTATCTTACCTTTCTAGTGTGTGCATGAAACTTCTAACGGATATCGACAAGGCAGAAAAAAATGGGATCAAAAATGAGGAACTGCAAAGTTGAAACTTAAAGAAAATCACTCGTGAACCTCAAAGCAGTTAATATTCCTGCTTCAAGCTGTTGCTACATGATTTAGAGCTATCTGTATAAAAGACCAAATGTGCTTCTGTGTAGCCGGAGGTATGAACAGCAGCTCTACAACATAAGGGACATATTTCAAAGACACATTCTGGTAGACTTAACTAGTTGACTCCAGGATGGGTAGACAGTTTCTTGCAGATATAGCACAAATGTTCATTTTGGAATGAAAATGGATGCAGAGCTGCTCAGTAAGATGCTGAAATTGGTGCCCATTTTTGACAACTAGTCCAGCCTTCCCATCTTGTCATCTTCATTGATTCCATGTAATTCTTTGAAAGGTTGTCACACTTTATAATTATATGAAATAAAATATACAGTTTTATGACACCAATGCTTTGTTGTGTTTGTCATGTGTGATGTGCTTGGTGATGTTGTGGCATGTCAGGTTGGAGAGTCCTTTCAGTTGGCTTTTTTTTTGGGGGGGGGGGGGTAGATTTTTCTGAACCATACAACTGTTACAAAAGCCCCTTCACTTGATTAATTCAAGAGATGTTGTAGGTTTTGTTTCAGTACATCCTTTCTGAACTTGTTACAAGGTTTATTGAAGTTCATGATAAAAACGGATACATGTCCACCTTCAAAATTAAATGTAAAGCATATGTATATTTATTGAAACGGTGAATGCCAATAAGTTGCTAAAAATGTATAAAAAGATTATCAGCAATTATTTGATTTGAAAGGACCAAAATATAAAAAAAGCAGTTAGAATGAGTTGAAGACTCATTCTTTCATTGAAAGTTTCAATGCAGCCACAGCAACGACTGCCACAAAGTGGTCTTGAATGTTAGCACACATCGCCCTCTACCGATTGAAACAAGGATCATGTTACTGCCGGAAAAGTGCACAGGATATATCAACATATGATAAAACGTCGCACGACGATGTATGCCTTTGATCAAAGGCGCTACACAAGTGACCCATACTTCACCAACAAGAGATGTTCGCATTACAAATAACGCTCACACTTTTTACCCAAAACATAAAGAGAGATCTATTCCTAGAACGACCAGCAAAAGCCGGCACCTGCCACCTGTTTGACTTTGGGTCGATAAGGTAAAGCGGCAAATTCACTGTGGGAGTCCACCACGTCATATAGAGTTGGTGGATGTGAAAAGGGAATTTGTAAAGCCCTCTATCAAAGTATTTCATTTTTACGTGGAGATTTTGCATCGGCCTATCACAAACGCTTTGTCGAATGTGCGTCATCATTGTTTGCTCTGATCCGCTACATCTTTCCATCAGCTTTAGGCCTACTGCCTTTCATAGACTGAAACTCTCACAGCACGCAACATATGTGCACATACTCCAAACCGCTATGCAAATTAGAATAACAAACCCGAAGCCACGACGACAGGAATAAAATGAACTAAATACTCGCAAACAGTATTTAAAGGAAAAAAAAAAACGCGAAAGAGACAGCTTGATCAGCGAAGTATAAACATTTCGGTCTACTCCTGTGCCGCCGCCTGAAGCCGCTAAAACTTGTGAATACCACAAAATGTTGCCGTTGCGAAAATTACTCAACACAAAAGTGGAAAAAATATCAGATCGGATGTATACACAGGATTTTGACTTTAAAGATATGACAGGTAAGTGGGTTGGGTTTGTTTGCAAGAATACTTCCTCTGTTAATATGTTACGTTAATTGTAGAGATAGATATTACTTTGGAGGCTCAAGATTATCCGTCATCCATGATGGTAGGACAATACATTGATTACGAAAATTTTGAGTTTGAGAGGAATTCCCATACTATGGCGCCAAATCGTTAATGTTACAGTATTTTTTTATGGTTCAAACACAGTCCCTGTGACTGTGGTTTGATAGTTGCAATGTGTGTGACACGCGTTTTCCGCATCGTTTGCCTAAGCTTACAATTTTGCGAATCCCAAATTTGCCTGCCTCAAAGAAAAACCACGAGTTACAGTAGTTTGAACAAGGGCAGACTGTACAATACGAAACATTAGTTCCACATCGAAGTGTTCGTTAGGCGTGTGTTAAAACTGGTCTGAAATCTGACACAGACGAAGCACCAGGTTTCAATTTTTTGGAGTGACAGTTCTATCGACACGACCTATCTTTTCCGCGAGGACTTTGGCTCTATAAAATTTGATGAGTAGATTTTAGACAAAAGCTTGTAACTTTGTTCATTATTAATTTCCTCATTTGTTGCCGCAAGAGAAAGTATTCTGAGCATCAGATCTAGGCAAACAATGTTCACAACGGGACATATTGAAAAATCGGTGCTTCAGGTACAGTTTAAATTATATTTGTATTTGTGATATCAACATTTTGTCGTTCGTACTGTGATAAAAATGTTTTAGTTTAACTTTTCATGTTTTCATCAAATGAACTTTATTTGTGGCCTAATGCTCTATCTTATCTTACAACTGCCTCAATAGTGCCTGTGCTGAAGAAAAGAAATTAAAAAATGTTACAAATGACGATGGTGATGATGATGATGATTATGATGTTGTTGTTGTTGGTGGTGGTGGTGGTGGTGTTGTTGAACCTTAGCCATACCACTCCCTTTGATATGCGTTGTTTGGAGTAGCAGGGCTGGGGATCCGCAGCAAATAGTGACGAATAAACCGGGAATTATTGTTCAAAACAAAACTACAATTTGATCATACTAAGAACACCCACTTTTAATCAGATAACAGTAGTCGGAGTCTCTTTGCAGTTGTCTTTGGTTCGCACTTACCTCACGTTTATGTTCTACTTTGAGCGTTACACCACTTGCCACTGTTAATAACCATCAAATACACGTGCAAGACCCGTGGTTTGCAATTTATCTTAAGCGTTCCGAAATTGTGCAAACAACTCACTCTTCAAAGAGCGCCTATAGCAGCATATGATACCGTTAAACTAACGTTACGGTGCGAAGGGAAGCTGTCGGCTACCCCTTTAATAGGTGCGAAGGGAAGCTGTCGGCTACCCCTTTTAATAATAGGCTTTAATAATAAGTTTAAACACATGTTTTGTCATGCAATATTGATGTATTCAGGAAGTATCTTCTCATCAATGAGTTGGATTAAAACCAATTGACTCACTTTCGCTGTTTTACTACTTCCGCAAATAATGTAGTTCCAAAGGGTGTTTGGATATATCTCCAACGAATGAGTAAAATTTAAGACGTTTTAGGTGTAAAATTCGAGTTTAATCAATATAAAAGTGACTTAAAAACATAACAAGTGAAATTTAATGACGAATTTGCTTCACTGTGGCTCATCGTCCTCCGCATAGCTAAAGTGGAGCGGTTACAACCCGAACCTCATTTACATATTCAAAATGGCTTTGCTGACATTCACGTAGGGAGCGACAGGTCCTGGACCAACAACGGAAGTATATCTCAACCTCCGAAGTGAACAAAAAGTACCTCTTGTACTATGGCCCTACGCAAGGTATTTAATCGGAGGTCACAAGCAGGGTACACCGCGGGCGCTAAGGTGTACGGTAGGTACTCTTTTGGTGAAATTTTGCGCCAGTTTACGGCGACCGGTTGGCCCTGTACTGTGCAGCAAGCCCGTACAAATATAATCAAAGGTGCATAATTTATTCCTGTGAGAGAGACGTAGATAATATCATTATCATTACAAGATAAGAAAATGAGCCTGTGACGAAAGAAATAAGCAGCCCACCTGGCTTGGTACACACTAGTCGTTTCACTTGAAACGAACGTGTCGTGTTTAATGAATGCTGTATTTGTGACAGCTTGTATACGTCTTTGATCTGGGGGATCTTCCCCGACATACCGGTCCTTCTCGTAGTTCTACATTCCTGACAGAGTGATACACGGACTTTACAGTCGTTTTCAAGGAATAATGAGTATTTCTGTTCAGAGAAAATTGCCCGCAACGGGTCTTCCGCTGCCGTGTCCGGGACTCATACCCATGCAGAACTTCAAAGCACGTAAGGCAATAATTTTGTTAGTATGTCTATGTCGCATAGTCAGCCCGCTCTGTCTGTACTGTACGTAGGTAGTGTTGTGTTGTATTTTCGGTCACATCGATAATGCTTACAATACCTCGTTGGCAGTCATTACGTATTTCACACCTTTGTTTTAATAGAGGGCCATTGACATAGTTTTCATTCGACGTACGGTTTCTCCACCCGTCCAGGCTGTGGTACAGAGTATTTTTAAGGGACTAGGTTTTACTCATACATGCAGGTCATTTTGTTTGATTATTGTCCCATATTTTACTATTTTTAGACTGACGTTTATTTTTGGATTGTTTATTTGTCAGACATCGACATTTGTACTTGATGTTGTCAGTTCATCTTGAGCGGTGTCACAGACAATTTATTTTAGCTATTTGACCGCGCGAGGTGTATAATCTAAATTCTGAACGACCTCCGCAGCAATGTTTGATATGAGCTAGCTTTGACGTCACTGTTGTGTCACCATAGATTAGCATATTGAAACAACCATCACAAGTGATATTGGTGGGTGTTTTTATAGAAATGACAAATTAAGAAATAATTACAATGGCTTTCCATTGCAACTTTGAATGTCCGTTTCCTCATTTCAATTTACTACATGCAAATTCATCCACAAATTGATGCTGATTGACATATTATTATATACAAATACATGAGCCACGTTGTGATTTGAAATGTGACATTATTGAATATTAGTATCCCATATTCGTACATGTCTTAATTATTTGAATATTCATGTATAGTAGTATTGAAATCCCTTTCAAATTTCTTATTATTGTTCATATTTAACAGTGACAGATAGGAAATTGAACACTATCATTTCCAGCCATGACTGCCAGTTTTCAATATTCAAAACATAAAAAAGCCCTGATGATTTACCTATTGCAAAAACCCCTAACCCTATTTCAATATGTGTTATTTGAGTTTATGGTCAATTTTCACATTATTTTTGAGTTATAGATATCTTCTTCACTGATCAAATTTTAATTACATTCAACCACCTGTTAAGGAAGTCATTGGCTATGTTTGTCAAGAAGTGTTTAATGTCAATCAGCGTAACATTCCTGATATGTACACCATTGTGGAAATAGACATCAGCTGAATGTCTTGACAAGTTTTGTTGTTAGTGACTTTTACAAAAATGTGTGTGAACATTGTACATTAAAGCCAGTGTTTACAGCAGCTGATTTGTGTAATATTATCAGATTGCCAACACATCACCTACCACAAATTGTCACATGATCTGCAAGGTTTGAAGTACTGCCTGTATGATTTAAACTCTTCCCCTGTGTAAATGCATGAGATTTATTTTATACCTGAGTGCCCAGTCAGTGTGTTGGTGATATACATGATGCATGTACTATTAACTATGGAAATCATAGCATTGCTGACCTCATTTACTTTGTTCAAAAATATGAAATTCTCACCCTCAAAATACAGCTTAAGTTGTGAACATTGAATGAATCTCTTCCAAACTTTCAAGGCATGAAAATTTTGGCTGTTTGAAGATTAAATGAACAGACACTGCAAGAGAATTTTTCTACTGCAATCAGTGTATGCAATTTCGATGCTTGATTACTGTGTTGATAGTAACCAGCTGAGGCTGGTTATGGTTATTCTGAGGGCCAGATGTCACTGACTTGTTCCTGACATCAGATTTAGGCATCCTGAAAGTTTAGTTGTTAGAAGACTCAGTGAACAGACAGGGAATTTCTCCTCTACAATCAGCATATATGATTTGGTACTTCATTACTGTGGTTACCATAGTAACCAGCAGAAGCTGGTTATGGTTATTCTCGAGGTCAGATGTCACTGACTTTTCCTTAGATCAGATGTCACTAAACTTTGACAAATTGGAGTCAAAGTTCACGAAATAAACATTTAAACTGAAGTGTCAAAAAAGAAACAAACATGCACATACCGGTAAATGTAATTGAGGAATTTCTGAGATGATAATAATTTGCTGGGAATTGTTGATAGTGTTTGCCAGACAAATAAACATTGCAAAGACCTTTGTTGGAAACATGATGAGTCTGAGACATTTAAATTACATTTATTTAAGCTTCTGGAGTAATTTGTAGACAAAATATTCTAAAATGTCAGTTAATTGTTTTACTTACAAGGAGTTTGTTGTGCTTGTTTGGGGACGGAATCAATGGTAAAACAGTCCTTTCAGTAAATCCAAAATATTTTATATGTAAATGTTGTAATAACGATTGTGACTTGACGATTTCAAAGTACTGTGGACCATTCCAATACAGGTTTGCTACCCACTGAATTCAGAAATGTGAAGATCACAACCAATCTTCAGCAGTTTTAAAGGCAACTGAAAATCCACTTCTACTAGCATTTTAATTTGAAATCAGTACATTTTGCTGCAAAGATAGCATTGTGTCTACACATGGTGTTATGTAAGCTGTCTCATTGAAATGAGGAAAGGCCATACATGCCATCAACAAAGAACGTCCAGTCTTTGGGTTTCCAGTATTACAATGTGCAGAATTCATTAGAGGTTGCCCGGTGTCCTTTATGAGCAGTGAGTGCCAAGTCATTCACCTTGCTATGGCACAGGCAATTATGTCTCTTTCAAACTGGAGTGAGATTGGCATCAATATATCCATGTATACTTTCAGGTGAATTCCTTCCAAAATCAGTCAAAACTCAACTCCCATATTGGCAACACATTTGCATAGTACATGTTTTTAATAGTGCATGCCTGGAAGGAATAGAATAATTCCAGAGATTTGTTTACGTAATTTTTTGAAGTACTAGTACCAGGTTTCTGATGTGGCATGACACCACTAACCCACATACAAATGATGGTGAATTCTCACCCTAGCTAGGCCTTTTCCATCAATCATTTATTATGACTTTTAGAAATGTTGACCTTATCACTACCTTGTTCAATAAATAAGGCTTGTAAGTCTAGAAATTGTCCCCTGAGTCATGGAATATTTATGCATTTATCAATGTCTGAATTAAAATATTTATTTTTTCCTAATCATGATGTATGTGAAAGTTTGTTGGTTAACTTCATTTTTATTGTCACCAATGTAATGAGGAACAACAGCCGTATTATACTTTGAAGTTTTTTTTACTTGGTTTTCCAATCCAAAGTTACGCTCTGTATGTAGCTTGTCAGTGCTTCAGAAAATCAGAAAATTACGAAGATTTTCTTTCCAACGGTTGAGGCCTCGTTTGATAATACATTTCTCGGGCAATGATTTCAGCAGAAAATTTATGAACTAAGTTGCAGACACAGATTAAGTTAATTATTGGATGATAAATGACAAAAGGTATCCTTAGTTACCTTGCCACAAAATAAATTTGTGAAGATGATGTAAAAACCACGGCTTAAGACTGTGCAAGGAGTTAGTTGCTTTCTTAGATCTTCTTGGTATTACGGTACCGGTAATTGAATAATACTCTTGTAACATTCCAGTATGTTGAATGAGATTGAGATACAGAAAAACTCAATAGACCATACTTTTTGTCATTTTTAAATGTTTTGCTTTCAGCTTCTGGTAAAATTGTTTACTTTACTATTCACAAATGTTATTTTCCCATTACTTAATGAAATAGTATTGTTCACATACCTGAAATTATGACTTCCATTGATTTTGGTCTTTTCTTGTTCTACAATGTTATTTTGAACTTCATGTCCCCATCCATTTTAATTTTGAAAAGAGAAAACATGTTTACAAGACCAGGCAGATGTGCAAGGGAAAACTGTCAGCTGGCAGAACTTTGACATATCATATGTATGATCTAAAAGTTAATCTAATATATAGAAATATGCAACTACTCACTGTATAAACTATGTCATAATTCAAGAAAAACAAGTTCAGTTTTTTGGATGGAAGCGTGGAGGATGAGGCCATACACTGCCAATATAGAATCATATGGCAGTGAACAGTCCCTTGTGATTTTTTCTATGCATTTAGATAAGTGTCTGAGCTGGTCCCCAATTGTACTCTGACTTTCATCAATGCTTTGGTACCTAATGTAAGAAAGCTTTTAGCTACTAAGTGTCATAGGCATGAATATAGTCTTTAGTGGATTTCCCCCATGGCAAAGGATTGAAGCCCAGGCTTGGTCCAGCTCTTGCTCTGAATTTGTAAATTTCAACCCAGTGCCGACAAAACTAATGCCAAAGACAGTACAAATAGTCATTGACAGTAATTAATTAATGGCTGAATGTGTGCCACTTTTAGAAAGGTTATGTGAGAATGTTAAGGAGAAGATGTCATCCAAATGTGAATAAATATTGGAATGCCCATATGGTTGGCTGTTTATAATATACAAGTGGAAAAAGAATGGACAGAAAAATAACAAAATTATATCAATAAAGTAGTAAATGTAGATTTTAAATTTGAAAAGAAAAGAATTATGTGAAGGGCTACTTGTCAATTTGTAAACTGAAACATGGAACTATTCAGTCTGACAGAATGAAAGCCAAATTTCAAAAATAAATTGTATGATACCGGACAGTCAAACAGCCATGTCTATAGAATTGTTTGAGGCAAAGATTATCATATTTGCTGATGAAATGAAAAAGATTACGGTCAGAGCATAAAGGAAATGCTGTCACCCACGTCATCATGTAATTATCATACTGTTGCCATAGCTTCCACCCTGGTTGCCATGACAGCATCTCTACCACTGATGCAGACTGTATAGGAGCAGACTGTATCTGTATTGATTGAAAATAAAGAATCATAAACATCGGCCTTTGACCTTTCACATGTGAATGAGTTAATTTCAAAACACAGCTCTATGGCATGTTTTCATTTATCTGTTTATGGTCATCCTTTGAAACATTTCACATTTGTGTAGACATGTGCTACAGTCAGCTATCAGAATTTATTACAAATCCTTTGACTTTGCTGAAAAAAAGGAATAACAGCACAATTTCCAGCTTAAGTTATTTGAGTTCAAGTTGTGCTTTGTGTATATTTTCTTCCTAATGTGACGCCATCATAAAGGCTGAAATGAAATTACAAATGGAGGTCTGTTACTCATGTAGACATTTTTGTTGTTTTGGTAATATGTGTGTAGTTAATAAATTGAACTACCTAGGATGGTGTTGATTTGCGAAATTGTTAGTTTGGGCCCAGTGTCATCCAGTCATGAGGTACTGGTAGATGCATATCTCTCTGTAATTTCAGTCCTTCGATGTCATCTCAAATTTTATGGGATTTATAAATCAATCTACAAAGCAGCCAGTGAATTGTTAGTGTATTTTGTCAACACTTTGAAAAATCATGTTGGTTGGTTTCACAAGTATGAAGGGACTGTTTAATTGCATTTCAGTAATACTATACACAGATGTCTGTGACAGATGTCTGTATAGTTATGTTGTCAAATCCATACTGTTAAGTTGGTCAAGCATGGATCTTGTTCTCTGGTGATAAAGATTTTTTAAATTTACCTTTCAGACTTGTAATGTCCAGTCAGATGAAAAAGAAAGTTTAAAACACTTGAAATGTTCCATGCATATCAGCAAATTAGAACTTCCTTTGAATTGCATTGCTTTAGTGTTTTGATTAGTTTTGTTGTAATGTCTGACACATGTTTTATCAGCAAGTTGAAATTTTTTTTCTCAAATTTAGCTTTTAAAAAATGAAGTTTGAAATTTTCCATTTCAAATTCTTCATTATTATGGTGTTTGATGCAATTGTTTTGTGTATCATGCCTGCATGTGAGTTGAAAAAATTTAACCTTTAACCTCGCCTTCAAGTCATTTCTACTGGCTGTGAAATGTTGCCACCGATAGTAAAGAACATGACATTCTTCATCATTTTCATGTTTTAGATGTGATAGCAGTAATAAGTGTCTGCTGTGTGTGTGATAGTTTGGTATGCAAATGAAGAGCTTTGTAATCTTGAATGGGAAATGACTGTGAGATAATTTGCTCTGTTGGGGTATACAGATAAACATATTTATAAAGAAGTTCTTCTTTCTTTTTAGTGTTTAGACATCCATCTTGTTTGGCTGTACCATAGGTTCTTCATACTTTTGAGACTGAGGATATATTCTGATCATATTTATACCAAAGGAAACGATAGTTTCTGTTCTTTTCTGACGCAACACAAAACAACATCTCTTGTTAGTGTACCTACCTGCAGAAAGATTAGTGATACTATTTGTGCAGTTTTTCTGTTTGACAACCAAATGAAAATTTAAAATTAGCAGTATTTTAAATTCAAAATGGCTGCAATGTAAGCTGAATAAAATTGTCGTGTTTTTATGTGACAATACAGCATTTGTACCTCTGAACGTAATGTCTAGTCTACGTGTATTTTCAGCAAAGATTGTTCATATCTGGAGATGCTTTATTTCATACTTTATCTTGAAACCATATTCATAGGATGTCTAGGGATTGTAGGCCATTTTCTTTGCCACATATATAAGTTGCTTTTAAACCAAAATGAAATTTTGACATCTTTCTTGAACAGCGGAAACACTATCAGAAGATGAAGATGACTATTTGTCTGACTGTAACCCTGACAGCATCACATCCAGCATTACCAACAGTCCAACGCCTTTACTCAAAATGAGTGGACAACCATCAGGGTCCTTCACCCCCACCCCAGGGGGTCCATTCTCAGCCTTGACGCCCAGTATGTGGCCTCAGGACATCCTAGCAAAACTAGCACAGGTAAGTTGAAGGTGTTGTCATGGTTGTAGGTAGCGATGGATTCTAATTTTTTGTCTTTTTTAATTTCAACATGATCCTGCTGGGCAAAAATTGAACTAGACAAAATTGTCTGACTGGCCAAAAGTTAAGAATCAAAATGACCTGCGTAGTTTAAATAAATTGACTTGTAATTATCTATGTTCTGTCACACTGAAAATAATTTTGCTAACTTCTTTTCTATGTGTCTTCAAAGCAACGCCTGATAGTCTCCAGTGCTATGTGACATGTACCTGTAACTCCTTTGATTTTCTTACTTGTCTTTATTTTTCTAAATAAATAACTAAATTAATTCATCAAAATACCATGGCAACTTACTGAGCTATGAAAAACATTTTATTTCACTTTTTAGCAGTTTTTAAAGGGCTCTGTCATGTACAAAGCAACCTAGTCGTTCATTTAAACCTCGTCGTCTCTTTTCCTCATCTTTCTCTTTCCTGTTTTCGATATCATATGTGACCTCTTGTTCACTATTTTGACCCAGTGATGCCTTGCGATTATGGTGAGAGCTTCTTAAGAGTCCCAAGGCTATTTACAGATAGAAAATGTTGAAGTAAAACAAGCAAACAAACAAATAAAGAAACAAAAGAGCATCTGAAATCTATATGGACTCTTAACAAGTCCACCTTCTCTTACAGTAAAATCCTATGGTAAATGGTATTCTTGAGTCAAATTTAACTAAATTTAATTCCCTGTTCATTTATCAATGTTGGAATGGTCTCATAGCTAATTCTGTCAAGTGCCATCAAGAACATTAATTGTGACTGTCATACACAATTAATCCAATTGTTGAAGTTTCTAAATGAATGATATTAAGATCAGAAATACTGATTACAAAAAGTATCAACAAAGAAGGACTTCATGACCTGAGTTGTCAGGTTTTACAAAGTTGTGAATGACAGTCATCATGAAAATGTTTAAATTGATTAATATCCTGTGCAGAAATTAGTTTTCCTTTACTATACCAGCTATATATTTGTCGCACATCATGAGCATTGAGCAGGTGTTTGGTTTTCATAAAATGGACAGAAATTCCGACAATATGTATATCTAATTTCCTTGCTTGGTGATGGTTTGTGATCTATTTTCGAAAAGGGAATTTCTTGAAGAAAGTTTCAAATTAACCCTTTGAGCGCCAAAGTCAGGTTTTGCCGTATTTATGAAATGTGCGCCAGTCAAGTTTTTGCAGAGTTTTGCCAAAATTTTCATAAAAGACTGTAGGCAATGAAATTTGATGTCCATTTGGTCCAAAATTATCAAAAATTTACAAAAAAAATTATAAAAATTGGTAAAATGTTGCACTTAAATTTTGGTGGGAAAAATTACAGCACTCAAATGGTTAACGTTTTAAGGATGCCTACCTGATCATAAATCAAGATGAGACATCGCTGGTGTTTGAATGTTTTGCTGAAAGGAAGGTTAAAGAGAGTTGTTCAGTTTGAGAGAAACAGAACGTGCCAATTACAGTACTGTGGAATCTTGGAATATTTGATAAAAAAAGGAGAATTATAATTTTTATCTGAAACTTGATCTAAACACTGATCATTTGTGAATAAGATACAAAGCACTACTGAGATCACTGCTGGTCAAAACTGCGGAATCCTTAAAGTGATAAATATTTGAGTAACATCTATCTTTGTAATCTCTTGTGAATTCATGTAGGCGTATGACCTTTCCATGGCATCAGTCTTCATATTTCATGGATTAACGCTGTCTGAGCTGAGTCTCAGAATTTAGAGTCAACCCATCATTTGTATCTTCTGTTCTGTAAATTTTGCTTCTGGACAGTTTCGCATGGCATGACTATAGCCTTTCAATTAGCAAACATTAACAAACACACCATGAAGGCCCCTCACCTTTATAATGTTCAATTTTCTCCAGTTTCATTTCTGTCAAGTATTACCTCCATATTCCTTATCCCAATCTCTATTAAAAGGTTGACTCACTATCTTGCCTGGCCACTGTATGGGAGAATGCTAAGATTTTACTTTCTGAATCCACCTCTTTGATTATTTGATTAAAGGTGTGATAATAAGCCTAAATATTCAGAATTCTATGACAGAACCCCATGGCCGGTGAGTGCAAGTGCGCCGTACAAGCGGTATTTGCACGAGTGCTGCGGTGTATTCGGCGGCAGTCCTTTCACGAGCGATTTTGTTTTGTTAATATCACCTGTAGTACATAGTTTATAACCCACATAGAATAGACATCTGGGTCTTCTTAAAAGCAATGAATTGTGAATGACATTTGTAGAAATAGCCAGATCTATCTCAGGAGAATTAACTATGGTTTTGCATTGTTGCTCTCAGACTGAAGATTCCAGCAACCCACCAGAGTTCAGGTATGATGAGTTTGGTTTCCGTGTGGATGAAGAAGATGGAGCTGAACCCAACTCAAACAAATTACTGAGTCAACCGCTAGTTGAAGATCCTCAACACAGGTTAAAATGGACAGCACATCTAGAATTCACCCACAACCAAAACGTTGGCAATCTCACCTGGGACAAGGTACAGTATGATCTCTGAACCTTGACCTTTGACCCCTTCCATGGATGGTTGTGCGTTTGTAGATGTGGCAGGAAACTGAAGTTCTCATCACAGGACATAATGTTTGTTGCCAACTGTAAAATTCCTTGGCAATCTATCAAGTCCTTCAGTTTTTGACTTTGTCCTTCTGTCAAATTATTTGAAATTGATGTCAACAAGAAGCTTCAAAACCTGTGACATTCAAGAAAAAGATAAATATATTAAGTGAACATCTGTGTCACATTGTAATTTACATTTTTGTGAATGCTTCACTGTGACCATTGAAGAAGTCATCGTGTGTTGTTATTTGTATGTTAGATTTGTCATTTAGTATGTGTTACTGATGTTTACTTATTAATAATATCATCTGTACTACATAATTTATAACCTACATAGAATAGACATCTGGGTCTTCTTAGAAGTAATAAATTGTGAATGACATACAGCAGATTATGTGTGGTTAGGTACTTGAATTACAGATCATGGCAAGATATTTGACATTTGAAAATTAAACAATTTTAATATGAAATGATGCTTTCTGTAAATGTCCTGAGAAAGGTTGATGCATACATGAGAAATACACTTCTCAGATATAGGGTGCTTCAAAAGAAAAACTGTTGATTTTGTTTTTAATTGCTTGAGATGCTCTTGAAAATGATGCTAACAATTTGTGTTATCGCAAATCATAATTTTTGTCTAGATACAGCTAAAAAATGCTTGGAAGTATATGGTTCAGAGCCTCAATTTGAATCTTATGAACTTTACTGATAGTGTTATTTTTATACAAAGTCTCAAATTATGAAATATCAAATATCCTTCCATGAAACTGGAATACTTGCTCAAAGATGATATTTGTTTTTAAATCAATATAAAAAAAACCTGGTAAACATACTTTTGTAGATACACAGTTTTGTCTTTATGTGCAAACTGACAGTTTCATAAACTCTGAAATATTCTGCAAAGTTTTCTGTGCATTCGATTGTAGAAGTATGCCTTAATCCATTGCCTGTCGCACAATATGAACTGTTGAAATACAGTACGATGAAAAAACTGAAAACATGTAAGTTAGCAAACATGTTTAAATATGATCATTGGATAAGCACCATCATCGACTGTAAAATGTCACAATATTTGGAGTTGCTGTAATTTTTATTCATCATCAATATAATTATCAAGTTCAAAAATTATTACATATAATACATACTTTTGTTAATTAATGTTTTTGACAGGTTGACTCTAGTTTACACCGATCTGACAAGCTACGTAATCTGGTGAAATCAGGAATTCCACACAGTATGAGAGCACAGATCTGGATGAGAGTGTCCGGTGCAATGAAGAAAAAACAAAACTCAGAAATCTCCTATAAAGTAAGTACAGTTTCTTTCATCCTTGTGAAAATAAAATCCAGACCATAACCAAAATTTTCCCTACAACTTAGGAAGATCGACCTGATGGATGAAAAGTGAGCTGATAAGTCACTGTGCTTTTTCTGAAAGAGCTTCATTGCTTCATCCTGAAGTATTTTGTGAGTTGGAATTTAGTGTCACTCAAGCAGTCTATAGGGTTCATCTACATTTGATATCACCTTTGTAATAAATGACTATAGCGATCGTTCCTGTTTTTTTTTAACCAGGAAGTTATCAAGGCTAGTTCCAATGAGCATACAGTCAATGCAAAGCAAATTGAAAAGGTAAGATTTACACATTTGTAAACATTTTGAAACTACCACAAGAAATGTGTTGATTTTCCACACGTACTTGTTTGTCCATTACAGAGACAGGAATGTACCCTGAATTTGAAATACTCAACCCCTGGCAGCTGTACTTTGTAAATGAATACAGTTTCTATCTCATGCAGTGAAACTCTTTAAATTACCATATTTTTGTGAGTACGATTGAAAGGTACAATTTCCTTAAAAGATTACATCAATATGACAATCAGCCATGATAGATAGTTCAGCAGGGGTTACTATACTTGCTATTCTTTGTCCAGGGAATTTATTTTTGACAAATTTATTTTGAAGATTACTTGGTTTACCAAGAGAGCAATAAATCGGTAGGGTTCTCGGTTAGACTTTGAAAATATGTCAGGTGTGATATCCCAATGCATGTTGCTCTTAAGGAACGTATGGTCGATGTGTGTTTAGCCTAGACTACTTTTGTACCTGTCAGTTTTATTTATTCTTGTAACAAATAATGTAGTCAATATACTCTTAGGCCAAGAAAAACTTGGAAGTCCCCGCATCAATCTTTTTTTTCAACTTTGTGTATAAATGTAAGCAGACTAAAAAAGGCAGGATTCCACCAGATTTAGCTGTAGCTTACCTATGCCCCTATCATTATCAATACAAACCTTTGCCCCTATCATTCTCAATGCAAACCAAAGTTCCATGTAATGCTACAGGGTAGAACGCTAAACATACAAAGGATCAAGGGACAATATTGGACATGCATATAATGGGGTAACATAACATGGACGTCTGCTCTATTTTCATAGCATGTTGTAGTTCAAGTGCCATTGAAGGGACAAAGTCGGCCATTTTTCATGAATTCTGTTCTATGCGAAATATTACTTATATTGTCTGACATGTCGAAAGAAACTGAATGAATGGGTGACCATGCATATATTCGACCTTGTTTTTAGACAGAATAAACCAACCATCACAAGAATGAATTAATGGTCATGACCATTAATTCATTCTCGCCATGGTTTCATTTAATTTGTCTAAAACCGGATTGAATATATGCATTGTCACCCATTCATTCAGTATCTTTCAACATGTCAAACAATAGTAGTATCTTGTATCAAACAAATTCATGAAAAATGGCCGACTTTGTCCCTTTGAAGAGGAAATTTGATCAATTACTGTTTAACACCAATATATGCAAAGCTGCATGGAAAGTTTACAATTTGACTGAGTCAAGTTAGAAAAAAAGAAAATGAAAAAAAGAAATTCTCATCATGACCCGAAACTTTTTTTTTTTGGCCTTATCTAACATTTTGTAATTACCAAAGTCTCCAATAACCCTTCGTTCTTGAACAATCTAAAATTGAGGACATTTATTCAGAGAGTTTTTAAATATTGATTGTGTTGAATTTTCCTTTAATGTAATTTTGACCATGGAAAATTTGCACATTCCATTGCACTGATCTTCAAAGATTTACATTAATGTTGTTCATATTTTTTGTTTTGTCCTTAGGATTTACTTCGGACAATGCCGAGCAATGCATGTTTTTCAACCATCAATAGCACAGGTATTCCCAGACTCCGGAGGATACTGCGATCCATAGCATGGCTGTATCCAGACATTGGATACTGTCAGGGGACCGGAATGGTAAATTTAACTTTGATTGTTTCAGTGAGTTGTGTCCAGATGGGAAAACGCTGATTTTGAGGCTCACTATTTGATTTGGAAATTTCATATTCACAATGTCAACACATCATTTCCAGTGGTTGCGAACTTTTTTCATGTTTCTCAGAAACATTTCAAAAGCTGAACTATGTTACATCTTTGAATATAAGATCATGTAACTTTAATTCAGAGTTGTAGGTAGTGTAAATTCATTGAGTGTAAGTCAATTTAATACAAATCTATTTTGATATGGTGATAAATTAATCACTTAATGTGTTTACAGAATTTCACATCACATTGGCCATTAAACACCCAGTAAAATTTTTGTTCTGTTACATCTCAATTATATTCACTGTATTTGTATATTTTATTTTACTTTTCAAGATGGCTGCTCCGTTATTACTGTTTTTAGAAGAGGAAGATGCATTCTGGATGATGTGTACGATAGTCGAAGATTTAGTTCCAGCTTCTTACTATTCAAATACTCTCATTGGAGTGCAGGTATTACAAACTCACACTCATTTCTCTTTCTTCCATTGAAACTAATTTGAATTTTCCCAAATTTCATTTTGTTAAGGGGCATCAGTTACAGTATCCTTGTAGAGCAAATGTAAATGTTTTAAAATGTATACTTGCATCTTGAAAAGATAATTTGAACAGGTTGACTTGCTAGCCATTTTGTCCATCAGGCTTACATTTGCATAAATTTTCAAACTTTTCACGCAAAGCTTTGATATCAGCAAAGCACATGTTAGATGTTAAGTTGAGTGTTCTTTAAATATAAATGAAGAGGCTTTTTCCTACTGAAGACTATAACGACAAGCACAAAAATTGAAGGGTATTTAGATTTCTAGCCTGAAAATTATGTAATTTAAAAAGCAGGATCATTTTAAGAGCCATACACGCTAATATTTTTAGTTTGATTGATTAAATTGTAGCTAGCATGAAAACATATTCAAACTGATCCCCAATTTTAGTCATAGTTCACCTGAAATATTTTGTTGGCTTTTGTTAGTTGTACACCATGTACTTCTACGGGGGCAATGGCCTGTTTGTCTCTGACATGAGATGTCAAAGTGTACTCTAATAAATCAGGCAATGGATATATACTGTCCTTGTTTTAATGAACACTTTAACCAAACTCTGAAAAGTTCAGTGCCTGAGGGACCCTGGTTGCCTGCTGACGTGGACTTTCAGAGTGACATCTAAGTGACCCACGGTGACTTACCCAAAAAAGCCGATCCCTGACTGGCTGCATCAGAAGTGATAAGCTTGCCGTTTTCTCCTTTTATGCCTCATTATGCCTCAGTAGCTTAGAAGAGACTTCTGTTCAATTACTTAAAACTTTCTGCTGTAGGGGCAATAGCATGTATCCTCTGTAATGAGTTGTTGAATCAGAAAATAATTTACAAGATGCTGGTAGTTTCTGCTTTCCACCGTGATTTCAAAAGAAATTGTGCTCAGAGCACCACAGATTGGATTACATTAGTGATAATTACTGCACACCAACACAAGCTGTCAAACTGAAATAAGCCACAGACTAATCTAACCTTTTCACTTCCATTAGACAAATTGAGGGAATTCAACAGAGTTTGTAGCCATTTACTTTATACTAGTGATTGTACTTTAACAATGAAAGTCAGAAATTGTTGATGACAGTGTGAAGTATATATAGCTCCGGATGTGTAGTTTTAAGTGAATTGTAATTAATACACTCAACCTAATTACATAAATTACAAAATATTGCTGTAACAGTGATAGATGGCATTGAATTTAAATGATGAATAATTGATGATTATGTTTGTAAAATTGATTCAAATTTTAGTAAAAAAGAACCATTATTGTAACTTTCATAACAATTTTTTCACCATGTATGTGAATGGAAAACACTTTGATTTCTTTTTCATAATATGGATACATTCTTGGAACAGGATGAAATATTGTTTTACTTTCTTGATGTAATAGAGGGGAAGTTCTCATCAGACAGAGGCCATTGGTTTGACATTTGGTTGAAAGATAACACATGCCATCCACCAAGTTTCAGTCCTATTATGTTAAATTGTGATGTGGCAGTGCTGGTTGACCTTTAACCCCTTTGAACACTGTTTGCTAACCATCTTACAACCAACATGACATTTTATAAGCAAATTTGAATGAAATTTCCTTGAGAAGTTTCCATCTTTTTAATTTATTTTGGTTAGTGTGAATTAATATCAACACTTCGTGCACCGGGGCAATTTTAAATGAGAAATATTTGAGTTGTAAAAGTTGGACATACAAGCATTTTATGTTATGTTATGTCACAAGCTAAAGTGATAAAATCCCTGTCATGGTTTTAATCTTTCAAAATCATAATTTTCATTTCTACCTGATCTGTGAGCACAGAACACTGAGAGTCAGGTATGACTGTGCATCAATGATAACCCTCAATTTTCAATTCAGAAAAGTTCAGTTTTACTCTTGAGGAATTTGAATCAAGATTCAATTTGTTGTTCTTGATTTCCAGGCTGACCAGCGAGTTTTACGCCAGCTACTTGTAAGTTATCTACCAGACCTTGATGTGTTGCTCAAAGAACATGATATTGGTAAGTCACATCTCATCCAGAAGAAGGCATCTTCCACACTGACTGCCTACACCATGCTTATCTCAGTACAGCCTTCTCAACACAGCTAATCTACACCCCATTCCCTTATTCTGTTCACCTAAGTCTATGGTCTGCCATCAGGCGGTTCTCAGAGTCTGTATAGGGTCCAGCAAATACCATGGGAAGCATTTGCATTTCTAAATGCACAGGGTCTGTCTCCTGACAGGACAGTCTGGTTGTCTCTCATCGCCTTTACTCGTACTATAAATATAAAGAAGATAAAAACCAGTCTGGTATGCCTCAAGTCTGGGAAACAGGGTCAAAGCTCAAACATTACCCATAAATCAGTGTCTGCAGCACTGAGATGTAAGGTTCAGAAGAAAGGATCCCACCCCTGTCTTTTTGAGTTTCTCACCAAGAGAACACGAGTTTTAGCATTTCTCAACCATCATAAAAAACTCCTTTCATAAATCAACACACCTGTCAAAGATATTGTATGTTCATGCATGACATGTACAGAGTGGCTCTTATAGCGGTGAAATTTATTCAAAATGTAAATGGTTGCAATGCTTTGGTGACTGGTCTAAAACTGTCAGCGGTAACACCAAGAGTATTTGGTTACACCCGTCAAAGTGTTCCTAAATTTCCCATTAATAAACATCCTCACAAGGACAATTAAACTCATGCATGACCTCAAATTCCCTTCTCCCTCCACTCAACGAAAGTTTGGCAGTGCAAAAATCCAAAAATTAAATTATGATTTGAACTTATTCTATAACACAACAAATTGCTAAATTATGTTGTGGGAAGCCCTCACTGTTGACAGGCATTTGAAAAAAAAATGTTTCAATACAGAATCTGACCAATAAGTAAGTATCTTGCAGGTACACGATTTCCATGGCGTAACCATGGTTTATTGTTTTTGTGCTTTTGCACATCCTAATAAAAACAGAGCTTTAACCCCTCCCCAAAAACGTGATGTGTTTCAGGTTCCTCACACATTCCTTTTGTGCAGATGTTGGACCATTCCAGATCCCAAAGTTCTTCTCTCCCTTATTTCAATGTACGTATGTAGGTTTGACCTCAAAGTTTCATCGTAAACAAAAATGTAGAGTGAGACACTGATTAATATAAGTTCAAGTTTGCTGAAAATATTATTGGCCAAACTCTGTGTAGTCAAAGAACTCTTTATAGTCAAAGAATGTAAACATTGTCACCATGAAATATTGTGATTGCAAAATATTTGCCCATAGCTTCCTTCCTAACTGTAAATTGACCTAGCACTCAGACAAGCACAGTTCTCCGCTTGCAGCCGGTTTCAAGATACAGAACTGATAGTTTTTTTGTAAAATATTAGCAACAAATACACCATGGTTTGACAATCACGATGAATTAGTTGCTTGCTGTAAAATTTGTATCAGTGAATAGTTTTGCCATATTGACCCTATTATAGTTGTGAATCACAACCATATGTTCATTAAATTTCACAGTGAGGTGGTGGCATCTAATGGATTACACCCTTACATTCAACATGTTCTCCATGTTCTGTAGATTTTATTTGTAAAACATTATTTATGTTTTGTCCTGACTAAGTGATGCTAATATAGTACCTATTTTTAAGGTAAATTGAGTATGCAAATCACTGATGATGTCATAGTGAGCTATGGCAACCATGCCATGATATATGCTACACTGTTGCAGCTAGCCAATCCTGTGCCAACAACCTACTATCCCAATGAGACCATACTCACCTGTGTATCTGACATCTTACAGAATCTTTTTCTTTTTCCTCCAAAACCCAAAATTAGCAAAATAAAGAAAGGAGAAAAAACTACAATTTAGGAAAAAATGAAACAAACCGAGCCAAATACATCCATCAGAGTTATCATGTCAAAATATTGAATTTTAGTAATTTCTAATTTATTTTTCATTTTTATTAATTGACAGAGTTATCATTGATAACCTTACATTGGTTTCTGACAACCTTTGCCAATGTGGTGCATATGAAAGTATTGCTGAGATTATGGGACTTGTTCTACTACGATGGATCTGTGGTTCTATTTCAAATTACCCTGGGAATGCTGAAAATCAAGGTGAGGTAGAGAAATTCTAGTTTGCTTTTGTCATCTTTCGATTGTTGGCATTGATAATATTGTGTTTCTAAAGAGATGAGTTATCAAGGGCAAAAGTGTGGCGTGAAGGTAGTATGCACCTCAAAAGACAATCTTTGCTCAAGCTTTTCCTAAGGACACTTTTTGAAATCAAGAATACAATTCAGGGGTCACTGTGCAAAATATGGCACTAGAGACACAAATTACCCAATATTTTTTGCAGATACACTATTTTAAAATGGTTGCCATAAATGTATTGTAAAAGTTTAAGGGTCCAAATACTGGTCTCTGAGGTGCAGTCTACCTGAAACATTTTAGCTGCCACGTCTGGTTTGTGTAATGCTGTGAAGTGGTGTCTTTTGTGTCCCTTGTGAATTGCAATGAAAAAGTCATGGATAAAAGAAAAGCATCATGATATGACTGGGTTGTGCTATGAGGTCTAGCACATTGTCATCAGCTGCTCAGCGGGATACTTTTTACTGTTGAATTTGATCTTAAATTGAATATTGTAATTGATATGGACATACTGCATTGCCATGCTCATCACAAACAGCTGTGGTATGTAGGACAGACATGTCATTGACAATCCAACACTGTTTTACAGCCTTGACAGTTCAGAAATAGCAGCAGGGTGGTTTGACATATGTAAAGGTCACGAACTTGTGTGACCTATGTCATTATCATCGATGCCATATTTGGTACTATCTTGATTCAGTTTTTTTTTTTTATTCGTACAAAATATTTCAACAAAAATAGTGCAGACGATAATGTAACAAAAATAATGATGCAGAGCATATATCTTTTACTTTGAATATACTTAGTATATTTAGTTCAGAATCACAAAACACACAAAAAGCCACACAAATGTTTTATCCTGACAGAGTTGATGATGTGGCAGGCATGCTAAAGCTTTCCCATCAATGCAAATGAGTTGAAGGAAACTATAAAGTCAAACATTCTGTTTACACATGTACTTTTACTACCCAGAAACTTCTCTACATCTGCTAGGGAAATACTGATATCTATTACTTGCAAGAAAAAAAAATATATATATATATAAACTGCATAGGAAAATAACATGCAGGTTGCAAGTAACATATGTGTAGTAGTGATACGGCTCCTGCCGTTTCTTGATCTGAACAGCGCCCTCATCAGGCCAGATTTGACTCTACTGGTAGCATTAGTCTGAACATAGGTCTTTGTGCATGGCAGCCTCTCCATAAAGAATTTGATTTCTTTGTGTGTGTTGAGTATAACTTTCTATGCATTTGTATCAGAAATTTTGGAATCCTAGAACAAATGTCTTGTATTGCTAGAAACTAAAACTCACTGTGTATATTTTGCTATTGTTGCAATAACAAACACCTATTACCTGATCATAAGGGCCCCATTGCCCATTTGTCCATTTATTTCAACAAAGGATTGTACATTACTGGAAATACATGTACATCGCTATTTCACGAGGCCACAGGCTGTAATGCATTACAATGAGGGGTAATAAACGGGCCCCATAGCCATCATGACAAGATAATAGTAGGTGTTTCATAGGTGTTTTATAGCACTCCTCATCCTCATTCTGCTCTGTGTTATAATTTAATGTTCTTTGACACAACAATACCTAGTGAGGTGTCTACTCCAGCTGTCAATGTGGTGCCAATGTCAATGTCAATGTTAAAGAGAAGTGAAAATATCCCTGTCACACTGAATGATGTCCATGGTTGCACTGGAATCCTTGCTGTCAATTGGCTTTTCAGGTTCCTTCTCTGTTGGAATGGAAAATCTTGCTTGTTATGTCAGAGACTCCTCGGTCATTGCACTCATAACCACCCACCATTGTTTCAAAGCTGTAGATTACACTAAACGCATAGTCACATGACAGAGGGCACTATTTTGCATACTATTTTCCTAGGGAAATATGGTTTGATAAATTTACCTTGAGGTACTTTTTTCAAGTCCGTCTTTTATAACTAGACTTAGACCTGTCCAGAATGACTCCAGCTTTTGAAACTGCACTTGTTACATTTCGATCAGAGAAACGTTTCATACGTAGCTGTACAAAATCCCATCAGAATCAGATTATAACATCTTAATTATGCCTGCTTTTCTCAGTGTCCATTGCCTTTAAGTATTGTTGGTCAAAGTCAACCATCAGAAATGAATATAACGATGGTGTTTTGTATATGTTGCATATGTTGTTGTTGTTATTTGTAAGCATGGGCAAAGTGTCAACATGTCAAATAAGGTGGATATGATCTTACTGTAATCAAATTCATGAATACCATTATATTGAACAGAGGGTAAGACAGCAGTATGGTTTGTTGAGTACAGTTGTTTAATGAGTGTAATTTGTCAGTGAAAATATGCTGGTTGATGATAGAGGGCGCTCTTTTGAGTATCCTCATCAGAAGAAACATGCATTAAAGACTAGACTTAGAGAATTATGGTCTGACAAAAAGTGAGGTCAAAACCAAGTCACTTTATTGGAAATTAGTTGATAAGAAATGGCATGCAGTCAGAGGTCAGATTGGTCACAAATGGGCTGAGAATCTAAGTCTTACTGACAGTTACAAAGCTACTCTATTCAGCCGTCTTAATTCAACAGAAATTGTCAGCAATTCAGTAAATGATTTAAATTGGAAGATTTTCCATCGAGGCCTAGTCACAGGAAGCTTGGCCAAAACTTTCAATTTAAGTGATGGGAAATGCCATATCTGTGGTCAAGAAGAAACACTGGAACACATCTTATTTGAGTGTAAATATGTTAAAGAAATCTGGCAGAAATGTATTTCTTTCTTTGTCAGAAAACCACAACTTTGATAATAATATCAATATCAAAAGATTAGCAATTGCAGAAATCGAAAATGATAATAATGCAACATCTGACATTATTTACTGTATTACTTCCTTTGTAAAATATACAGTTTGGAATATTCGAAATTCGGTTACTCTTGATGGGATTAAAGTTTCCCTTCATCCTATGTCATGCAATTGAAATGTCATCTCTCCTCATGGATGAATGCATTGTATTTCATTTATAAGATGATGAACAAAACTGAGGATTTTATCACAAAGTTTTTCAAGCCTTGTAAGACTGGAAGGAGAAGAATGCATCCTGAATGCATTCATATGATGATCTTTGTAATCAAACAGCTAATTATTTGTTTTTTCACACAAGACGCATTGTAATTTTAACGCATTCACAGTTATGTAGATTTGTTTTATTTGTGACTATGTTGAAATAAATTTATCTTTTTTTAAAAAAAAAAAAGAAACATGCATTTAATTTTAATGCATTCATAGTTATGTAGATTTGTTTTGTTTGCGACTATGCAGGAATAAATTTATCTTTTTCAAAAAAAGAAAAGAAACATGTTTGCACACATGACTGAAATCTGGTCCATTCATTGCCATGGCTGACGTAAGTTTTTAGAAAATGGGATACTTGTGAAGGAATATTCTGAAAAGTATCGTAGTTTGCAAGTGATACATAACAAGGCAGCTGAACTGCAATGAGCGAATGTAAATGTTTATTTTTGACACAATGAAGCAGTATATTAAAACTATAGGTAGAGTCTATAAGATTGCTTCAGGAGAGATGTCCAATGGTTTGTTGTCTGGCTATGTAAAGTAGATTTGCATAGTGAAATCCATAATCTCTTCTTTTTTTGTGCTGTTTAGCTACTATAGACTATAGTCTATAGAAGCTACTGGGATGGGTATCCGTCCGGCGTCAGTCTGTATGTATGTATGTATGTATGTATGTATGTATGTATGTATGTATGTCCGTTTGTGAGGCGTCCGTCCACTCAAATATCTTGAGAACCGCAGTACTTACTGATTTGATATTTGTTGTGTAGATGAAAAATATGATTTTGAGAAAATTTTTTTTAATTTTTTGATGTTGTTGAAAATATGCAAATTAGCACCAAAAAAGGCGTTTTTGGTAAAAAATCTTCTTCTTCATAACCGCTGGTCAGACAGCTTTGTTATTTGGTATACAGGTCCCTAGGGATAACCCAACTTAGATTTGTTCAAATTGTGATGAAATATGCAAATCTGTATTTTTAAGGAATTTTTTGTCATTTTTGGTCAAAACTTTATTTCATCAAAACCGCTTGTCTGACAGCTTTTATATTTGGTATACAGGTTCCTACAGATGAACTAAATATGATATATTGAATATATGACGAAATCTGCAATTTTGTATTTTTGGTGCAATTTTTGCCATTTTTGGTCAAAAAATGTGTTTCTCAAAAACTACTTGTCTGATGCCTTTGATATTTGGTATACAGGTTCCTAGGGGTTATCTTTGTGTGATAAATTGAAATTTGATGAAATCTTCAATTATTTTTGGGTCAATTTTTGCCATTTTTGGTCAAAATATTTGTTTCTCAAAAGTTACTCATCTGATAGCTTTGATATTTGGTATACAGGTTCCTAGGCTTTATCTTAATGTAATATATTGAAATTATGATGAAATCATCAATTCTGTATTTTTGCCATTTTTGGTCAGGCCATCCTGAAATGAGCTATCAAAGATATCCACCTTCTTCATCAATACATGTGTCACAAAAAGTTATTCTCTACATAACACAGCAGAGCTCTGTCAACTGTTGGGTCGCTTTTTTTTTCAAAACCGCTGGTCAGACAGCTTTAATATTTGGTTTACAGGTTCCTAGGATGACCTTAGTAAGATAATTTCATACAGTCAGGAAATAGTTAATTTTGTATCTATGTCTATAGTAGCTTCAGGGACTTTGGCCCTATGTTTGATTGTTAGAGGCGTTATAGTTAAGCATAATTTTTAAAAGGAGAATTGAAGATAGTTTAAAACCTGTATCAGACAGGATATGTTGTATCAGAACCAAGCAAAGTACACCCAGTTAAAGTATATGATTGAACCTTAAAAATATCTTGTGTAGTCACAAGACTATCAATAGCTGAAAGGAAAAGACAAAACACACTGTCCAACCAGATTTTGTAATACATGTCGCAATGAACATGTACAATGTAGCACAGATGATGAATATCATTTCCTGTCAGTGTGTCTCAGAATGAAGCAGTATTAGAGATTCACACTCTTCAAGCTTTATGAAAATCATAATGGGACAAACAAATAAAAAACTCTTCAAGTGGAACGTGCGCGTGCCTTGGGGACAAATATTCAGACTCTCAAACTTTTTCAATTCTTTTCTAATCTACCACTTATGGGGGTTCATATTAAAGCTCTTGGTGTAAGAAAACTTTTCACTGGCCTAGTTCTTTGAAATTCGAAAATTTTATTTTTCTTCATAGAGTTAACACTTGGATGGCGGCCATTTTGAATTTTAAACCGGTAAATTTTAGGTTATTTGTTTCTCTAATGCCAAAATTTGCACAATAAACCCTGATTTTTATATTTGATGTTGAAAGAGAAGGGTTGAAAGATTCCTTAAGGAAAGTCTGAGCAAAAGTTTAAGTCTTTCACTTTCGAGGCGCATATTACCTTAAGCTCTGCTATCTGGGTTGTTTGTGACCTTCGAACTTATCTTGACTTTAAACCCTTTGAAAATTTTGATATCTTGTTTATTTGTTAGTTATCTATTTATTGAGACAGCTATATACTTTTAATATCCTAAAATTCACAAATACTTGTACTTTTTTAATCTCTTCGTGTCTGTGGTTTCTTTGCTATATTTTGTAATGTGTAAATATTTATTTTGATTTACTTAACAAAATACCACTCTGTTTTTTGCTTGAAGGCTTCAAATGCAAGCCACACAGAAAAGTGGTTCATCAGAGAGACTAGTCAAATTTTGTAATTCTGTGAAAAACTCCTGAGTTAGCAAGGTTATGTAAATATTGAAAGCTGTCAAATTCAATTCAGTCTGGCTACATTAGTTTTTAGTACCACCATAGCATTAGTTAATCTATTCATCTTATAGCTACTGTTGGCTATTTATATCACTCCATGAAATTTGCCACATGTACATTGTGATAGTGATGTCATCACCAGGTCATGTGACCAAATGAACTCCCTGAGTATGTGTATTTCATTGACTGCCCCAACAATGGGGTTCTACAGTGGACGTCGTGGCACAGCAGGAAAGATTAAAGCAAATGTTTTGCATATCAAAAAATGAGTAACATATGGGGTCCATTGGAAACTCACCACCTGTTGCTGTTAAATTAATTCAAAAATAGGAATATTTTAGATGTAGGCCTAATAACCATGGATGCATATCATTTTTCATGAATACAAATACAACTAACCAAATTGATGGCAGCATTATATTCTGCTAATCTTGTTGGAGAATCATTATTTGTGAATGATTATATGTTTTTGTATAACTGTTTTCCTAGTATGATAATACTAGTACATTTCCATGGAACAAAGCTGACCTGACTCCAATGTAAAACAGTGGGCAGAATCAAATGATATGAATTATCATGAATGAGAAAGTTTTTAATAGTATGGCACGTGTCAGTGTTTCAAACAGATATTTTATGACTGTGTGTGCAAACTGTTAGGGTAGTGAAGTGCTTCTATTTGAGAGATCAGGGCCAGTACCACCAAAAAGACAATTGATGTGGTTATAGATAATGTATGTACACTGTGAAGTGCCACCGTCCACATTTGCATCACCTACCCTCAGAATTAACCCAAACACGTAGAAAAAGTGTAAATTTCATTTATGCTGATGTGCAATGAATATTCACGTGTATAATTCTAATGGTAATACGACCAGTGACTGACACACACACACACACATTTACACATATGTGTACATCAGAGACAAAAGCATATTGTGGATTATGATTATACACATACTAGTGTGTGTCATCGTTTAATGTACTGCAGCCCAGCCTGTGATGTGGCAGATCATTTTCCTGTTTCACGTCACAGCCACTGGAGGAAACAGGTGATAGGAAAATAGCTCCCGGTTAATTATTGCGGCAGATTGGTGTAGTGTAGGTATAAGGTGACCCCATTTACCCTATTTAGAATTCTATGATTAGACGTGTACACTATGCCAAGCTGTATGTGTTGCACTTTTCTGGCTGCCTGTTTACATTACGCAAAATTGGATATTTTACACAATGGTTGATTTTTGAGGATAACTTTTCATGCCCGAGGCATGCCAGTCGCTGTGATGTTAAATACTGGTTGTTTCAAAATGTCCTATGTGTTGGTTACGGACGGCGGCATGGATGTACCATGGTGCCCGCCCATAGAAGCCGCACAGTTTAAGTTTTCTGTCAGGCCCAGTGAAGACACACTCAGTCCACCGGACAGTGCTGAAATTTGGCCAACTCCCTGTGGATATCTCAACTGTCGATGTGTTATCTCAGAGACAATCACCTGTTTAGACATAGACTTTCAGACAGCTGATAGCCAGGGTAATTCCGAGTCTGGCTTGTCAGGCTTGATATGCTGTCACGCACCGCAGTATGAGAAACATGAGGTATGTGGTTTTTATGTGTTCATCAGTTTGATTGATTCCGGTACATTTGATATGATCTCTCCCTGCAGGAAGACACACTACTGGAGTTAGAGAACTCCGCTCAGATATTCAATGCCCTGTCAGACATCCCTGGTGAAATCGATGATGTGGACAAACTTATCGAGGTAGGACTGTTCTTTACAAAGTTAAACCAACACTTATCAGGAGAAATTTTTACGTTTTTTTGTGAAGTATTTTATAACATTTTATGTCCATTAAACATATGGATCAGAATTGCTACTACACCTTGCTGTACAGGTCAAAGGTCAAGTACATCAGCTGACCTTCTGGTAACTATGACCATTTGTGATGGGTGACTGGTTGCCTTGGAAACAAAGTATTGATGCTGATTTCCTGTCACACTCCCTGGGACTGTCAATCTTATGTTATGAGTGTGAATTGAATTTCTTCACAGTGTGATGGAGTTTTAAAAGAGCTCATTTTGTTTTCAAGGCAACAAAATTGTGATCGCAATATTCAGAGTGTATCTTGAAATCAGTTTTGTGATAGAACGTTATTTGTGCTGATGTGCAGCATCTTGGAAGCTGATATCCAATTGGGTGGGTGAATCTTATTGTTATAATAAAATAATACAAAAATACTCCCTGTGTTGCTGTGAATAGTGATAAACGACCAATCAGATATAACCTTCCAAGCACGCTGCACATCGGCAGGATTGTTTTAGACAGAGAAGGAGGTAAGCTTTGACACTAAAATGAAAGAATTATGTTTTCATGCGTTGATTTTTATGATTGACAATGACTAAATATTGAACTCATGTGTAACTGTTATCCTCTTAAAAAAGCAATTATTTTTCAAAAAAAGAAGATGTAATGTACATTCTCTCTTATGCAAATTTTAATTTGTAATTCTAATGTATACTCCGCTTAGCTACCAATGTTCTCAATTTACATGTCAGAATATCTGAAGGATGAAATAATTCAGTCTATCTACACCATTTATAGACACTGTAAAACTTAATATAGATGGCCTATTACAACACTACAAGCTGACTTTGTTTATACCTGTCTATAAATCATTGATTGACATCCTGAAATACAAATGCCAAGAGTTTAGTGATCTGCCTTGTGTGTATATTTGCCCTCTGAGCTCTGGCATGGTTGGCTTTTGCCTTGACGGAGGGCAAATACTTGACTGGAGTAGTACAGTAGTAACTCCCTGGAGGGCAACTGTCAAGGACGTTGAAATTCCAGAGTGTCATGTTATCACAGTAATTTTCATAACAAGATATAATTCATTGAAATTATGCCAGGGACGGAAAAACTTCAATTATCACAGAGTTGATGTTTATTTATTGAAGTAATAAGGTAAAAGTAGAAGACAAGTCATTACTCAGTCAAGTAATATGATACATCTAGTCAATGGTGAACAAGTCACACACAGAATTCATAGCTCTTACTTTTGATGTTTTATTATTTTGTGTTCCATAAAACAAATACATTTTCCTGGTCTTCCTCTGCATTATGCTGAAATACTATGTATCAGCTGAACCAAAAGAACGCATTATGTATTATGCCATGTGTTAGGGTTGCTTTAATAATGAACCCCACCCTGGATTAAATTTACCCATCAATGATTAAAAATTGAATATTTCACCGTACAAACTGCACTGACAAAACCAATACCAGTCATTTCAACATTCTATCAGGTGTCAAACAAGAACCTGTATTTTATATCAAAAGAAATCCTCACTAATGGGGTTTTACTGTATGTGTTCTATAGTTTATGATCATCATCATGTCAGGTATTCACCAGTATCCATAAAAAATATAAATACTGAAATTTTTATCACTAAGCAGCACAGAAACCAGCTTTAAATTGAATAGGAATTGAATTTCAGCTATTTACCTTGAACACTTGAAACTCTATCTGGAGTGTTTCTTTAAATATTTACTTGTCTTTCAAATAGTGCATTCCATTCCAGACCATGGTTTTTCATGGCTTTTCTAAACATCTAACAAAATAAAAATCTATAACCTTGTGTCCTTAAGTCTAACTGTTCTTGGCAAAACCCCCCAAAAAATTGAGTGGGAACTTGTCTGAACATCATCTTAATTTGAGACTTTTAAAATTTGAGGGCTGGGTACTTGCCAGGGTATCGGCACTTCAGTAATATCATTTTTCCATCTCTGTATTTGTGGTCATTTGTGTTGACATGTTACTCATCCATCTGAATTTCACAATACAAATGCACATTTTAATCTCTTTAACCCTTTGAGCACCAAAGTCTATTTTTGTCACCATAATATGGTTTTTTTCCCATTTTTTGCAAAAGTTTTGATAAAAACTGTAGCTGATGAAATGTGATATCCTTTTGGTCCAAATTTGTGAAAAAACTTACAGAAAAGTTCACAAAAATTGGTAAAATATTGCATGAAAATTTTGGTGGGAAAAATTACATCAGTCAAAGGGTTAATAACATATACTATTTTAATTCCACAGAGAGTTCAGGAATGTCCTTTGTATGTAGTACCATATGTACATGAACATTGTAGAGGAAACTGATCAGTGAAACCATTCAAATTTGGCCAGGCAATCAGCTTATGAATAGATCTGATTTCAAAACAACTGAGAATAAGTCAGAAGAAGCAAAATGAGCAAGAAAACAAACTTTTAAACCAGTGTTAGATGAAACTTAACCAATCACAGAACTGATGGATAATGTAGAATTCAATTCTATGAAAATGGAATAATAAATAATTTTATAATACTGCGATATAAAATGCATAACAATTAATCACCAAAATATTGTATAACTTGGAATGTTTCTCTGAAGGTACAGGCCAAATGTAGATGAAAAATTATTATAATCATTTAACACAATAAATCTTGATGCTGCATGCAAATATGAGTTATTTGCAACAGTTTGAATTTTAACACTACATTAAAATTGCACAGAAATAAATTTCAACAAACAGATCCAGTATGACTGTCACTATGAAGTAGATACATCCATCCCATCCCATCCCATCCCATCCCATCCCATCCCATCCCATCCCATCCCATCCCAGACTTTAATTTACCATTTTATGAAGTGGATATGTCCATCCCACCGCAGACTTAAGTTATCATTTTATGAAGATCCATGGGTTTTATCCTAGTGAAATAACCCTATGTAGTCTTTACAGATCATAAAATTGACAGATCTCATTAGGACAGAATTACCATGACTCATACATAATATGGTTTATATTAATTTTCCATCAATTTCCTGTCAGCCATTCATCAAATGCACAACAGCTGTTCAAATTGAAATTTTGTGGCATGTTCAAACTCCTACAAAAAACTGATCACTGACATTACAAATTATTCACTGTTGCAATATTGAACTCAATATAATTTTCAACAAAACTTTCAAAATTTTTGTCCATGTTTGGTCCAGAAACCTTTCCTAAAAATAATTTGAGAAAGTACTAGTAATCTGTAGTCCGGTATTGACCTACCAGTAGAACCAGTCAAAAACATAATTGGATAAATTGTGTTCTATCAATCTATAGCCATCAGCTCAAAATTATCTCACACAATTTTTCATGAACTGTTGCAAGGTTGCCACGGTAATTTTGAAATCTCTCAATCCACCGTATGAAGTTACTGTACTGCTATCTGGAATTAGAAGTACCCAGATCAAATTCAATGTAACATCCTTCATTATGATAAGTGTGAAACATCTAGATACGGACCATTGCGTATATATGGGAAAAGGAGAATTCCTAATTTTTGCTCCAGCTACACAGTATCCAGACGTGAAGATAACCAGCCCAGTGTATTGCTTACCGCTAAATATCACATCTGATGAGAAAAAGAGAAAAATAACAATAACTTTGAAATGCTAGTTTATATTTTGATCTGCATCACCTTAACATGATCTTTGACGCTTTGAACACATCTGTCGTTATAATGTTACCATGGTAATAGGATATTCCAAATTTCTGTTCATAGGAGACTGTTCAGCTGCCTATCTCCATTGTAACACAACATATGCCTCATTGACTTAGTTCTAACAAAATTTCTCTTTCATAAGCAACCGTCGGTACCCATATACCGGTAAATATAATATACTCTTGCTTTCTATCAAGGTCATTAACCTGACCTTTGTGTCACCTCTCAGAGATCAAATTGTCTATCTTGGCTAGTCACTGATATTCCTGGAAAGGAGACATGACAGCTATTACATTGGAGCATGTGTGACTCATATATAGGAAATGTACTTTTTCAACCACAGTAACAGCAGTTGAAGCTTTTCAAAATAACTACAAATGTAATAAAACCACATATAACAGAAAACAGTCTGTTGTAAACTTTCATGTCACTTTAGTGGTTAAAACTGCACGTGATAATCTTTAAATTAAGGGGGAAAGGGTTTTTTAATCAACTTTGATTTTCAACCCTGCACAAATTCACATTGACTATATGTATACCATGGAAACCATGCTTGATGCTCAATCACCATTTAGATTTGACTCCAAATATGTATTGCTTAAAATTCTTTTACCTGTTTAAACTTCCAATAACTACTTTGAGCAATTTTAGTGTGTTTTTCAAGCTTCCAACAAGCACTGTTAGAATTGTTGGAGAGTAATTCAAATCATAATATCATTTTCAGTATTTGCCTTTTCAAACTTTCTTGAAGGAAAAAGGGTGTGAAATCAAACTTGATAAGTTTCATTCGTTATCTGTGGTCCCGTAATGTAATTTATACCACACCTGTGTGTTATATTGTACCCATTCAGGCAAAGTATCTATCACTATGCCCCTTTGAAGTACAGCTTTGAAAGAAAGCTTGGAATAGAACATGAAAGTTTGTTTTGTTTTTTTTTTGTTTTTGTTTTTTTGTTTTTTTTTGTTTGTTTTTTTTATTTTTTTTTATTTAATTCAAAAAAAGCACAACAAGAAAGGAGAAAAACAAGAGGAAAGGAAAAGACAAAACCCACGGGGAAAAACTACAAAAAATGAGAAAATAAATTTTACAAGTCTTTTAAGATTCTATCTAACACCTGCATAGAATCCCTAGTCTTACGGTTGTTGCTATTATATTCGAGAATTTTTCTATAATATCTAAGCTTTTCTACGAGTACGGCCGGCTTTGGAATGATTTTGGCAAATCTACAACTGTAAATATATCTTTTTGTTAAAAGACAAATAAGATTCCAGCTCTGAAACAAAGTTTCTGTATTTGTGATCCCAAGAATTACTTCCTTTTCTGTAAAGTTAACATTGCTTCTTGTGAAAAGAAAATTCCAAATTTTTTTTACTTGGGAACATTCGTAAAATAGATGTCTAATGGTTTCAGTCTCTTGGTTACAAAAAGTACAAGTCTCATGTTCAGAAAGGTTTCTCAGGAAAAGAAATCTGTTTGTTACAATAATACGATTAAGGACTTTGAATTGAAGGCTTTGAAGAGCCACATCATCTGTCACTTTTTTGGGTAAAATATAATATTTCGAAAAGTTCTCTTTACAAACATTGAAAATAGTACACCACTTCTCCTTAGAGGGCTGTGGTTTAATCTTGGCTTTTACATCTAATTCAAGATATTAGCATACACGGTTTTACAAATCTGTTGTTTATAATAGGATTGCGACTGAAATTGTCATCCATCTCAAAACCTGAAACAATTGCCTTCTTCCAAACTGGGGGAATTGCATCAATAATACCATAAAAAGTTACATAATCGGTTGAAAGTTCATATTTTCTGCAAAAACTTGTAAAAGATAGAAAATTTCTATTTTCGTCCACAAGATCTCTTATTAAGTAAACACCTTGCTGTGCCCATGACTTATAGAAAATGACGTCATCGTTAACACGTATCGACGGGTTAAACCATAACACTTGGTGTATATAATCACTAACATTGCATGGTGAATAAGAAAGTTCCGACCAGTCATAGAAAATTTCACTCCAAAAAACATACTTTTTTAGTTTACAATTGATTAAAGTCTTAATGTGATTTTCCCAAGATATCGAAAGACTCTGGTGTCTAATTTCAAAAAGCTGGAAAGCAGATTCTTCCACTGACTTTTGCTCTCAGGGTTTAGTAGTCTCTGTATCCAGGCGTGCTTCAAAGATTTTTGAAAAGTCAACAGGTGGATCATATTTAGCCCACCATCAAGTAGATTTAAGCAAAGTCTGCTCCTATTTATTTTATCTTTTCCACCACCCCAAATGAAGTTGTAAAAAGAAGACTCAAGTTTCTTGATCTGCGAAGTAAGTAAATTTGGGAACACTGAGAGGCAATGAGTCAGTTTTGGAATCGCTAACGTTTTGATAACTGTAATTTTACCAATCAGTGTTAGTGGACGCTTAGACCAACTTTGTAGAAGATTTTCAATCTCGGTAATGATTGGAGAATAGTTCAAATCGTATAACATCTCTAAATCAACATCAAAGGTACAACCGAGGACGGTGAAGGGCTCGTCCGTCCACTTTAATTTTTTATAAGGAATAAGGATGCGTTTACTATGTCTTGATGCACCTATCCAAATCGCCTTTGTTTTCTCAACATTAATCTTAAGGCCAGAAACATCAGAAAATTTATCAAGAATATTCAAAACTGAAATAAGGCTATTTTCAGTACCATCTAAGAACATGAAAGTATCATCAGCATATTGCCCGAGAAGATAACGTTCATTATACAAAGTAATACCATGAACATCGGGGGAATTTTTTAAAGCAATTGCCATTAGCTCAACAACAATAATAAAAAGGTAAGGAGATAAGGGATCTCCTTGCCTTACTCCTCTACTTAGATTAAAAAAGGGTGAGAAATAACCATTGTTCAGGACACAACTGCTAGTATCATTATAAAGAGTCCAAATCCAATTTCTAATACTGTTACCAAAATTAAAAAAATTAAAGCATTATCTATACATGTCCATTCAACAGAATCAAAAGCCTTTTCAAAATCTATTAACAGTAGCAATCCTGGGACATTTTGAACATTTGTCTGCTGTAAAATATCATAAATTAAACGTGTATTTTCACCAATATAACGACCTTTGATGAAACCCTTTTGATCAGGACTAATGATAATATTCAGAACTCGTTTAATACGAGTAGCGATAACAGATGCAGCAATCTTATAATCGGTGTTTAACAAAGTAATTGGCCGCCAGTTTTTAATAAACTGTCTGTTTTTCCCTGGTTTCGGGATACAGGTGATTACACCTCGACGCTGGGAAATCGAAAGTGTCCCAGTATCGAGCGCTTCATTTAAACATCTTACAATCAGTTTACTGATGTCCTTCCAGAAAAATTTATAAAACTCAGCCTGGAAACCATCACAACCTGGACTTTTCCCATTATCCATATGTTTAAGAGCATTACTACACTCCTCCATCGTCAATAAGCCCTCTAAACTTTCACTTTGTTCCTCCGACAATTTGGGTACATCGTGGAGACGAAAGTCGGACATAAAGGAGTTAATTGAATCTTTAACCCCCTGACTGGTAAACAACTTTTTATAAAACGAGGCAGCTTCAGTTAAAATGTCCTCCTGGCTTGTCAAAATCGTTCCATCATTACAAGTAAGCGTTTCCATGGTTCTATGAGTGAAGCGACGTTTTTCCAAATTACAGAAGTAACGTGTAGCTCTTTCACCATTTTGGACCCACCTCGCTCTAGAACGGAGGAGCACTCCTTTCATATAATACTGACGTATTGACTCTAATTCAAGCTTTTTCTTTTCTAGCACCTCGGCAGTATCTTGATTTGAATGGAGATTTACCTGCTGTTCAAGACAATCTATTTCTTTCTCAAGTGTCTCTTTCCTTTTATCTCTTGTTCTTTCAGCCTTGCAGTATATTGAATAGTAGCTCCACGAATTTTCATTTTGATAGTTTCCCATAGCAAAGAAGTGCTAATTGTAAACTCTGCAGAACTAATATCATCTACATTACTATTCTTAGAATACGCTAATAAAGTATCATTTATAATATCTTTAACCATGTTTACATATTCATTATCGGTAATAAGACTTGCGTTCCACTTCCAAAAACCCCTCCCCCTATCAGACTTGAACAGATTTAAACTCAAACAAACTAAGGAATGATCTGTGCGGTAACCTGGTTTGATCACACAATTACTTGTCCGAGCTTCAATATCAGGGGTAAGAAGAAAGTAGTCAAGACGACTTTGCTTGAAAGGTCGTTTCTGACGCCAGGTGAAAACATGCTTGTCTGGGTGAAATGAACGCCATATGTCAACAAGATAATATTCATCAACTAACCCGTCAACAATTCGTTTAGCATTTGGGTTATTCATATTCATATAACCTTTAGTGTCCAGCTGATAGTCACGTACAACATTCCAGTCCCCACCACAGATAATAGACTCGTTTTCAAAGGAATCAAAGTAAATCTGCAAATCGTTAAAGAATTGAGGATTGTCGTCATTCGGAGCATAAATATTTACAAGAGTCAACCTTTTATCACTAACAGAAATATCAAGTGCAATAATTCTACCCTCTAAATCACATTTAGTATCATGGATTTTATATTCAAATGAGTTATTAAACAAAATTGCAACCCCACCTTTTTGACCAGAAGTTGAATTAACAATACAGGAAAAACCCCATTGTAGCTCCCAAATGTTTTTCTGGTCAGGAGGGCAATGTACCTCCTGGAGGAAAATTATTGAAATACGTTTGTTACGTAGCCAATTAAAGACATCTTTACGTTTTTCAGTATTGTTCAGCCCCCGTACATTAAGGGAAGCAATAGAAAAAGGGAGAGACATAGACTACTGAGGGAAAGTTTCGAAACATAAAAAAAACGTGGGTAAAGAAGGAACCGAGAAAAGGAAAGAGGGGAGAAGGCCAAAAACGCAAGGAGGGAGAGAGAAGAAAGAGAAGAGAGCAAACCAAACGGAAACAACACAAAAAACAAACAAACGAAACAAAGCAAAAAAAACAAAGAAGCAAAGCAAAAAAGAAAAACAAAGGGCCAGGGCGAAAAGGACAAGAAAAAGAAGCGAAACAGGCAAGAGAGAGAAAAAAACTGGAAACTGCCCCGATACAATCTAAGCCACGTGTACAACAAAGAAAAAAATCTGTGCAATATCTTTACCGATACAAAGTTATACTGTCAATATGAGAACGCCAATTATCTACTGTGAAGTCTAAATTACGTGTCCATAAAGTCAATTTCGATGAATTTCACCGGAGAACTTGCTTTGCTTTTCTTCACAAAGGCCACACCATTTAGTGTCCACGTACTGTGCCATTTCTTGTCTTTTACCATCTTCCTTGCCGAGTGAAATATATCAGCGTTGATCTTTGTCAAGTTTTCAGAAATAAATAGGCGCTTTGAACCTTCTGGAAGACCGATTCGTGCTCCGTCGACATCCTTTAACTTTGTTCTGGACATGTAGATCAATTTGGCTGAATGGCAGGATTTGAATTTGGCGAGAAGGACCGGTAAACCTTGACTTTCTCTCTTCAATGGATGGCAAATGTCGAAGTCGCGTTCAACCAATTTTACCCAAGAAAGCTGCAAATTTTCATCACACATTCTGTTGATGTCTTGACCGACCTATCTGGTAAATTTACTCCATGGAACTCAACGGAATATTTTCTTGTATATTGCTCAATTGTATTGTACTGTTCGTTCGCTTTTTCCACTTGCTTTTGGGCGACTTCCATTGCGATTTCCAAACTGGCAAGTTTAGCGGCATGACCGGCCGTAGTTTCTTCCATATTTCCAATGACTTACGAATGTCCGCAATATCACCTCGAAGTTCACAAGTTGAAGTGGATATCTTGTTACACAATTTTCTGTATAACTCTTCATTTGACATGTTTGACGTACCTGTGTCACTGTCAGGTGTACGTGGAGATGACGTGGCCATCTTAGTCCTTTTGTTTTCTGGGGTGGCTGCCACGTCGCTTTCACTGGTGGAAGTCGCAATTCGACGATTTTTACGCTTATTACGTTTATGCCTCATTGAGACAGTAACGATAGCATCTTCTGCGTCGGTGTGTTGTTGTAAAACACGTTGTTATGAACACTTGAAGAGTACCGGGGTCAGAAAAACTAACGAAAAGACGGAGCGGCAGACAAACACATGCTGCTCGCTCGGAACACCAGAGCGCCCTCTCGGAACATGAAAGTTTTGATCATGATATTTTAAGTACTTAAAAGCAACTACATCCAGTACACTTTTTTAGTCATGTTAAAAGGTTTTTAGATACTGCACAGCCTGGTAATGCTGAGATTAGTGGCAAACATGTAGGTGTTTACCAACCATTGATTTGAATGAGAGATTGTGTATCACGATATGATGATGAGTGTATATTTCAGTTTATTTTTCTTTGATAGCACCAAATTACTGAATTTGATTCAGTGTATTTCATGACTGAATAATGTATGCTTATGCTAACAAATACAGAAATACATATATACATGTACACTCCTATCTGAGTATGTGTATTTGTCAATTGTGTACGTATCCATTACCTCTTCATTGCTGTGTAGATTTTTACTTGACACTCAGACAAACATATCAACACATGTGTTTCAGTACTTGTTATACATTAAGATAAAGATTGGCAGAAAATACATCAGAAAATGCATTTCTGTAAACACGTGTACATGCATGAATTCACAATAATAGTCCCAAGGTACGCTTGCAATAATCCTATTCATCTGAATATGGTCTTTAAGTTCTATGAACATTTTTGCTGCTCCAGGTTCTACTTGAAAACAGCATGAACACCTTTAAAGCTGGCTTAATACCATAGTGACAAGCAGCAAGTAAATCATAATGTTTTTATGGGTAATTGAATTCCAATTTGAAACTGGTTTTAATAGTGTGAAAATTCCAGTCTTCAAAGCAATATTTGTTTTCAATTTTGACTAATTTGGCGCTATACAAATTTTCTAGATAGATAGATAATTTAACATAGCTATTTATGTGAATTTGTTATGTAATACCATACTTTATCTGCAAAACAAGAAATTTCATTTTCTCCAAAGGGGCTACTGTTCTCAAGTACAAGACTAGATTCAACTGAAAGTACCCCCAATTTGTAATAAACTTCACCTATTCACTCCTAATTGCCTGTAAGCAGGTCCACACTGACCATTAATAACAATAGGAGTGAGCCAAACCATGGTGGAAAGAGGGTGAAGGATCAAACTATCTTCAACAATTTCCATTTGATCTGTCGAAATGTCATTCATTCAATGACCATCAATAGTCTCAACATGGATATTTGTTTTTGAACTACAAATATTACTCTTATCACTAAAATTTAAAACTTAATTAGTTATATGGTTGATATTCATGTTTTTATAATATGTGTTATTTCAAAAACATCAAAATGTTTCAACTAAATATTGTTATTTATATTTGGTATTTCTACAGTCTGCAATGAAGGTTTCGGCATCCCTGACAGATGTTCTCATTGACACTCACCGTCGTAAGCATCTAGCATATTTGATGGCAGAGCAAGGCCAGATAGTTAATCCAGAATCAGTTGGCAATCTCCCAAAACAGGTAAGACAGAATCAATGTTTACATCTGTTTACAGGTAAGACATGATTGTGTTTACATCTGTTTACAGATGAGACAGGATCAGTGTTTACATCTGTTTACAGATGAGACAGGATTAGTGTTTACATCTGTTTACATGTAAGGCTGGATTGGCTGTATTATTACTGAGTTAGAAACGTGTCAAATCAGAATAAAAAAACTGCTGTTATATATTTTTCTTTCAACAAAGTTAGTTTTGCAGTTTTGTATTCCAATTTGCATATACACAATTATGTAATCTGAAATAAAATTAATAATATAATAGTAATAATAACTACGTCATTATCCCTCACCAAAGTTGCACCATATAATTATCAGGAAATAAAAATTACTAATACAAAGAGTAGAATGTCAGTTTTGTTTCAAGTTAAAAATATTATGTCAATGTTACAAAAGTTGTATGCTGACACAGTGGCAAAACATGAATATAATCACTGAGTGGGATTTTAAAACAGCACAAAAATTAATTAGTCAGATATTGTTCAAGGTAATTAATGAGCAGGACAGATGTGCTATGGATGATGTGGTGTCATGCTGTATGATTGCCAGGGTTAAGTGTTTTCTATAGTGAAATACACCCATTCCTGGACATAACAATAATTTACAGTTTGTGACATTATTGTCATTGTAGAATGTATTGGACATATTCAGCTGTAATACTGTCAACATTGAAATATGAACACTTCTGACTGATTAAACACCTAGCTATCTTGACATTTATTTCACATCCATAGCTAAGAAATGAATTCAAATTTTGAATAAAGGGGAAATTAACCCTTTCATGTTATTTGGTGATATCAGCTTCATTCAATTTTCCCCTCATGACTTGTGTCAAAAACATGCAAACAATTGTCAGTATTTGTAGCAAATTAAATTTTACAGGATAGAAACTGTTCCTGACTAGACGCAAACCCAGCATGTATCATACTATTTACATATAACATATAGATGTGACTCTGCCTTCACAGATCATACATGTGTAGTTCATTATATATTTCAAAACAAGCACTCAGGAAATGTATGCTGCCTGTAAGATTAAGATGCTAAATTTACTCGTAAACTCTCCTGACAACTAGTCATTCAATGGCAAATTCATCTCCAAAATTGTTTTGTCCAACTTAAATGACTTCATGAATGAAGAAGTTTAAACCACCATTTCCGTATAAAGTCCATGGATGCGTTATGAAGTATGTATCCTCTAATGGCGTGTTTTATTTGACTGATCTGCTCTCATTAGGTAAGACCTGACAAAAAAACAATGGATACTATACTGTGGTTTGCATACATGCACACACTAGGCCATGGATACAATAGTATAAACTTTTCTCAGATGTCTGATTTCCCAAATAATGAAATGATACAGCCATGTTAACAGCAGCCGACTGCTGTATTTAAAACACAAGCAAACAGAGTATTTGCGTAACAAATACAGTTCATAGCTAGTGTATTAGAAAAACAATTTTTGTGTAAAGGAAAAAAAATCACTAAGTTGTTTCACTTTTGCTGTTTACACTATACCATCATCTCTTTACAACAACTCATGTGTTTTTTCTGCTGCATTGAATACCCATAATAAGTTAGGTTTATCACAGAGACTAGCTTGAGACGTTCAATGTCATTTTGAAACATGAAATGCAAATATAGAGCAGATGTTTTATACGGTTTCTTTTGTGTTTTAAAAATATAATTTGGGAAACTGTTGTAGAGATATTTATTATCTGGGTAGGCAGTGCAAAAATTAAAAAAAATACCAAGGTCTTTACTCACTTGGTCATTTGATGATTCTATTTTTGCATAATTAGAGAGCTTTTGTAAGACTGGATATATCCTCATTGATATGCTAATAAAGGCAAGAGAATATTATTCATATCTTTGCAGTCATATGACATTGTACAGGCATTGTTATTGCCATTTGTCAGCCCTGCGTAATGTCCTTCAATGTCTTTGTCGTACACTCCGCCAATTTCTAATCCACCTTGCCTTCGTCTGGTACCAGGGCATAGAAATTTCCTGGTGATCCCTCCATCTGGAGGTGAGATGTTTCTGTGAAAGACAATTCTCTGTTTATTTGTCTCATGGGGTTAAACAAAAGCTCTGCTATGAGACTTAGCGATGAGCTGACTTACGTACTCCTCTGCCTTGGTTCGTGTCCACAGCACCTCCACAGAAGACAGCTACAAAGAAGAAAATCTCTTATCGGGCAAATATTTGGTAAGTTTAGAAGATTTCATAAAATTTACTTTTGTCTTGTAAATACACACCCTGTCAGCATACTTGCTGTGAATTAGAAGATGAATTCACTCAAGTTCAACTCACGGTTTGATTACGATGATGTCTGTCAGTGTTCTCACACAAAATTTGGTCCATGAATTGCTGCCATTTTACTTTCACCAGTGGACATGTTGCAATTTATACAGTTCCTTTTCTCCAATGAAATTCTTCCAACAGGGCAAGATGACAGGCCTGAAGATCTGAAAGCCAAGAATATAAGACAGACAGAATTGGTTTCTGATCTTAGAGAGGCCATATTACAGATAGGACGCCACTTCCAAAGTATAGACCCTAAAAATGCAAAAATTGTAAGTATGATGCTTCCTCATTTCTACTTTTCTGCCAACTAAGTGTGCCAATTTGATAACACACTGTTAATTTTTCCGTAGATGCCATAGTTTCTACTGATAAGAAAAATAGAATGAGTAGAGATTTACAAAATAACGGTGAAATTTCGTTTGCACATGAGTATTTCAATGAAAACATGTTGAATCAAATATGCATTTACTACTACACAAATCACACAAACCGCTATTTCCAACAGTATGTGTACATTGGTTTTGTATTGCTAAATTTGGAAAAGCCAACAGTTTTGCAACTTCCACAGTCATTGCTTTCAGAGGAATGGTGCATGTCAGCCACAATGCAAAACTACCATTGTCTTCACGCTAGGCTGCATAACATAGTCTGTGTTGTAAGAAACAAATGATTTGATTGTTAATGTTGGGTGAAATCATTTTACTTTTTGTAAAGGGATATTGTTTCAGAAATTACAACACTTTTGTCAGCTATATTTTCCATTGTTTTGATTTGACTCGGTTCCTTTGTCTAATTCCAAATCTGAATATTCTTTTTTCAAAATTAAATTCAGTTGAATTTTTTTTTGTTTTCAATATACCAGAATGTTATGTTATTGTGCTGTCAATATCTTGTGATCTGGTTTTGTTACATTTGCCGTGATATTTCTGCTAAGTGGTGGCGTTCTATACAAAGTTATAACTTTGTTTTACGCTCGTAACACTCAACACTGTGTAATATTATTTTTAGCTGACAACAAAGATTTGAAGGCACACTGCATTTCTATACAACCTCTGATAAATACTACATGTTACTGTAATGAACACTTTGCTTATGCACATGGGACATGTATGCCTTTTGTTCTTTGATGCTTTCTACCATGTGGGGGAGTCTATTGGGGTTCACACTGACCAGTTTGTATTGATCTGGAGTCAGTGTAAATTTTAAGTCTGCTGAACAAGATAAGAAAAGTCAGATCAGAGTCTGATTTCTTTGGTACCTGTTTTGACATGCGAGTAGAGAGTGTGAGGGTCAGTCAAAAATTTTTAGATAGCCTTTCACTGTTTGTGGACACTTACATGTATGCTTGCCCAGGGACATCCTCAATGTGCTTATGCTATTCAAATTATGGCTATCAGATGTATCACCGGCAGTGTTACCATGGTAATTGCCTCAGCCCTTGGCCTGTCGCTGACATCAAATGATCATGTGTGGAAGCAGACCCAATTGTTTCTCAAGAGAGGTTTAGTACTGGTTTAGCCCTGATCAGACCTTTGTATATCCTGTCATAAGACCATTGTTACCATTCTCTGGTACCACAATCTATGACATCTGTGAGTGATCTATATCATTTTATCTTCCATGATTTTCAGTCATTACAGCCAGACTACTCACTTGAAAGCCATCAAAAAGATCATGAAAACTTTGTCAACGTGACGAGGACTAGGAAACGGCGAGCCAAAGCACTTTTGGATTTTGAAAGACACGACGATGATGAGTTAGGTTTTCGTAAAAATGATATTATTACGGTAAGTGCTTCATCACCTGTATGTATGCATTATGTAATTATGATATCCTATCATGGAAACCACAAACAATTAAAGGGACACATTTCTTGCATTTGTACACCTATTGTTCTATGCGTGTACCTATCTAATTCTCAAGCCTTTGTTTTCCGTTGAATTTTACATATCGTGAATTGAATCTGTCAATTTCTTTTTAATCTCATCAGGAATGAGCCCCTTTAAGGAGGTACGCTACCATTCCAAAAAATGTTGGGACATCCTTTAAGTTGACTTTTCTGAAATAATCTTTATGTGTACATTGCAAAGATACGAAAAAAATATAGGGTACCCATGCAAAGTTTTTGAAAAAACAGTTGCCAAAATTGACAGAAAACCACTAAATCTCCCGATTTGCGAAATTTGCACTTACCAGCAGAATCTTTATTTTATCGCAAACGATTAACAGATCCCAGAGTGCATACCACATTTTTGCCTCGCCAGGACAGCTGAATTAGGACAATCAACTAAAATTTGTGATGTCTTGTCTTAAACATTAATATTAGACCCTAAATTTACCATTTAACTGTAAAATTAGTCTTTTTTAAAAATATGAACTTCATATAAATGCACAAAATAATTTTCAAAATGTTAAAAAGTACAGCAATATCTATCAAACAGACAGTGTTCTTTGATTTAGAAGCAAAAAAAGTTGGGGTCACCGCGCAAATTTTCTTACTAAACAGCAAAAAGTGACGAAAAAAGGTGAATTTTGTTAGACCTGAGATTTGACCCTCTAGCTTACTGATATTATGTCAGAGCTACAATTGTTAATTATTCTCTACTGATCTTTCAAAATAAAAATAACTGTCGATTTTTCAGTGCAAAAACATAATTTCGGTTCTTTTGATTCATAAAAACTTCTGAAAGAAATATTATAAGGTCACTAGCATGATTTTTTGCCATTTTGTCCTGTTATTCACGCTCACCAGGTTAGGTAGTCTAAAAGGAACATGTACATCTTCTGGACAAAAGAGGGCGCTCTCCTACATAGAATGGTAGCGTACTACCTTAAGGCAGCATTACACACAACACACTGTTTTTCAAAGCAATATTTCTTATCAAAGATGACATGAAAACACCCTCATATTTATATTTTCCAAAAGAAGAGAATCTAAAGATTAGTATGGTAGCAATAGTTTACTCAAAGGATGAAGGGGTATATATTTGGACTAACAAACCTCAATTTTGTATTAACCCTTTGAGCGCTGTAATTTTCTCCTGCCAAAATTTTAGTGCAAAATTTTACCAATTTTTATAAATTTTTCTGACTTTAATTCGTAATTTTGGACCAAATGGACATCACATTTCATTGGCTACACTTTTTTCTCAAAACTTTTGCAAAAATCTGAGAAAAATTGACTGGGGTTTATTAGCTCCGCTGTCAGCGACGCGGAGCTTATCAAATAGGTTGATTTTCCGTCGTCGTCCGTCGTCCTCCGTCGTCATCGTCGTCCGTCGTCCTCCGTCAACAATTGCCTTCTCCTCTGAAACTGCAAGTCCAATTGCTTTGAAATTTTATATGCACTTCACTTTGGGTAACCTCACTTCAGTTTGTTCAAATCGTGGTGAAATTTGCATATTTGTATTTTTGGGGCATTTTTTGCTGTTTTTGGTAAAAAAATCTTCTTCTCTGAAACCGCTTGTCCGATTGCTTTGAAATTTGATATGCAGTTTACTTAGGGTGACTTCAGTCAGATTTGTTCAAATCGTGGTGAAATTTGCATATTTGTATTTTTAAGGCAATTTTTGTTGTTTTTGGTAAAAAAAATCTTTAAAAATCTTCTTCTTCAAAACTACCAGTCAGATAGCTTTGATATTTGGTACATATGTCCCTAGGGATGATCTATTTCAGATTTGTTCAAATTGTGCAGAAATATGCAAATTTGCATTTTTAAGGCAATTTTTTGCATTTGCCATTTTGGTCAAAAAATATATTTCTCAAAAAGTACTGGTCTGATAGTTTTGAAATTCGGTATACAGGTTTCTATAGATGAACTAAGTAATATATATTGAAATTATGATGAAATCTGTAATTTTGTATTTTTGGGGCAATTTTTGCCATTTTTGGTAAAAATTGTGTATTTCCAAAACGACTCATCTGATAGCTTTGCAATTTTGTATACACATTCCTACAGATCACCTTAATGATATTTATTGAAATTATGATGAAATCTGCAATTTCGTAATTTTGGGCAATTTTGCCATTTTTGGTCAAAAAATGTGTTTCTCAAAAAGTACTCATATGATAGCTTTGAAATTTGGTATACAGGTTTCTATAGATGAATTAAATGATATTTATTGAAATTATGATGAAATCTGCAATTTTGAATTTTTTGGGCAATTTTAGCCATTTTTGGTCAAAACATATGTTTCTCAAAAAGTACTGGTCTTACAGCTTTGAAATTTGGTATACAGGTTTCTATAGATGAACTAAATTTGATCTTTTGAAATTATGATGAAATCTGCAATTTTTTTGGGGGGGGGCCAATTGTTGCCATTTTTGGTCAGAAAAATTTATTCTCAAAAAACTACTCATCAGATAGCTTTGGTTGACATGTTCTTAGGGATGATCCGATGTGATATATTCAAAGTATGATGAAATCTTCAATTGTGTATTTTTGCAGCTATTTTAGCCACTTTTCTCTGGCCACTGCATTGAGCTATCAAAGATTTCCACCTTCTTCATCAACATGTGTCGAAAATAGTTATTCTCTACATAAACACAGCGGAGCTATATCGGCCGCTAGGTTGCTTGTTTAATAAAGGGGATAAAAATAGACTTTGGTGCTCAAAGGGTTAATGATAAATATTGATTAAGGTCTGAAACTTGATACTACTCTATTAAATTTAATATCTCATTTAAAACTAGAGTATAAGTAGGACAAAATGTAAATTTTGTTTGCATTATCTTCATTTTTAAATGGCAGGGTGCATACATATACATAAAGTTACACTTCTTTCTCACCCAACTTACGACTGCTTGTCATGCTAACAGGTGAACCTTACCAATAATGTAATCTGAGGGTAACAAATTAAGGAAAATTGAATCAATATTTGCAAAAAAGTGATTTTTAGAAAAATACGCTGTGTTCTGGTCAACGCCACTTTGCAATATTATATAATTATTGGATGTCATTCCCAATATTAAAAATACCTGAGTAGAGTTAGGCAAGAAGTAGATGGTAGTAGTTAGGCATAATGTTGATTGGAGTTCAGCTTGAAGTTTATGGAAGTCAGTGCAAGTCACCTTTCTTACCTGTGTGCAACCTATCACTAAGTGAAAGATACTAAAATATCAATTCATTATGTGCTTGTTTTGTTTTTCAGATAATATCACAAAAAGATGAACATTGTTGGGTAGGAGAGTTGAATGGACTTAGAGGTAAGTTACAGATTTTACCATGGTGTTCTTCTATTGTTATTGACCCATATCAGAAGGAATACCTGAAATTTATCTATAGCAGTTCACATTTTAATTTCTGTAAGAGTACATTAATATTTTAATGATGCAGGAGACAATTACATTCAAGTCTATCAAGCTGGAACATGACAGTTTATTCAAAAGAGAAATTTATGATGTAGAAAAAGAGGTGATCTACATATGTCATCTGGAATGGCATCCTCAAATTCGAAAGTGCCACTTATCTGTTATGTTGTGGCTTTTTAGTTCCGCTGTCAGCGACGCGGAGCTTATCAAATAGGTTGATTTTCCGTCGTTGTCCGTCGTCGTCCGTCGTCGTCCGTCGTCGTCTGTCGTCGTCGTCGTCGTCCGTCAACAATTGCCTTCTCCTCTGAAACCACAAGTCCAATTGCTTTGAAATTTTATATGCAGTTCACTTGGGGTGACCTCACTTAAGTTTGTTCAAATCGTGGTGAAATTTGCATATTTGTATTTTTGGGGCATTTTTTGCTGTTTTTGGTAAAAAAATCTTCTTCTCTGAAACCGCTTGTCCGATTTCTTTGAAATTTGATATGCAGTTTACATAGGGTAACCTCATTTAGATTTGTTCAAATCTCGGTGAAATTTGCATATTTGTATTTTTTAAGGCAATTTTTGTCATTTTTGGTAAAAAAATCTTTAAAAATCTTCTTCAAAACTACCAGTCAGATAGCTTTGATATTTGGTACATATGTCCTTAGGGATGATCTATTTCAGATTTGTTCAAATTGTGCAGAAATATGCAAATTTGCATTTTTAAGGCAATTTTTGCCATTTTTGGTCAAAAAATGTATATCTCAAAAGGTGCTGGTCTGATAGTTTTGAAATTTGGTATACAGGTTTCTACAGATGAGCTAAGTAATATATATTGAAATTATGGTGAAATCTGTAATTTTGTATTTTTGGGGCAATTTTTGCCATTTTTGGTTAAAAAATGTGTATTTCCAAAACTACTCATCTGATAGCTTTGCAATTTGGTATACAAGTTCCTACAGATGAACATAATGATATTAATGGAAATTATGATGAAATCTGCAATTTTTATTTTTGGGGGAAATTGTTGCCATTTTTGGTCAGAAAAATTTTATTCTCAAAAAACTACTCATCAGATAACTTTGGTTGACATGTTCTTAGGGATGATCTGATGTGATATATTCAAACTATGATGAAATCTTCAATTGTGTATTTTTGCAGCTATTTTAGCCACTTTTCTCTGGCCACTGCATTGAGCTATCAAAGATTTCCACCTTCTTCATCAACATGTGTCGAAAATAGTTATTCTCTACATAAACACAGCGGAGCTATATCGGCCGCTAGGTCGCTTGTTTATATTGCAATATAACAGCAAAACAGTGCTTAGCGCCCTCACACGATAGCATATAACAGTGCAGTTCCATTAGTTTGAATATTATTCACTTTTTCGTACTGTCTTTGCTGAGTGCTATATGAAAAATATTAAATGGATAGATGGCATGTGTTTAAAACAAGTAGTTTTAGTATATTTGCTTTGCAAGTCAATACAACAGTTGTCATTCATAAATATGTGACAAGATTATGAAATAGAAAAACTACTTGTATTGAACAAAATAGGCATGTGACAAGATTATGAACAAGAAAAACTATTCAACAAAATAATCACACAATAAAATTATGAAAGGGAAAAACTATCGATGCTCTCATATGCACAGTGTGTGTTGTGGAAAGTTTCTTCGACACAATGCTGAAACACTGTGATGTCTCCACTGTATTGACTCACACCTGTGTGGATCATTCATGTCAATGAATGACATAAACACCGACACTGAATGGAATCATGTCTTTGCAGTTCATTGTGGCTCAGCCAGTCAAACACTTATTCTCAAAGTGAAAAAATGACAGTGAAAAAGGCACCAACTCAGGCCCTGCAACATCACTTAAAGATATTTACTTAGACAACTTTAAGTTTGCAAGAAACATTTTACTCTGGAATACAAAACAAAATTGTTTCTAATGATCATCTTTTTGATGTCAGGTTGGTTTCCTGCCAAGTTTGTAGAATTACTAGATGAACGGAGTAAACAATACACCACCGCTGGAGATGACACAGTAACAGAGACAATCACAGACCTAGTCAGGGGAGTGTAAGTAATCTCTTTATATTCCACACGTTCATTGACACAGATGTAAAGAGTAGCTGTTGATTGTCTGGTACTCAAGAGATCATGTGTATTGTCTTATGGAATAGACAGATTGATGTTGTGAGCTGACTGTTTGTCAGCTTTGCCTGAAATGTCTCTCTGTAGTTTTGGCATTGTATCCCAAACTTATTCCTAGTGTCATGCTATATCAAAACAGAGCAAAAGTGTGTTAAGCCCTCTTTGAGTCATTAACCAGGTGGATGTAATTCAAAAGAGTATGTAGTGGTCTGTCATCACAGACCTGCAGTCTTGGTTTGGGGAAGAGCTGTAAGAAAAACTAGAGAGACTTAACCACAGGGCATTGAAGAACACTCAGGCAAAAATATGATTTTTTTGCAGATTTTGAAACAACTTGCAAGGAGACATCACCATAATAGTTCATTTCAGAGAAAGAGGATAAAACACGTGAGATATCTGTGTCAGTTAATGTCAGATTTGTGATGAGAATGTGATCATTATCTGGATTAGAACAGATTTTGATTTCTCAATAATCAAAGTGACATAGGTTGCTGTGGATATCTTTATTTTATTTTCTTTTGTTCATTGTATTCATCAACAGTCTAGCACCGACATTAAAAGCTGTCTTTGAACATGGTCTGAGGCGGCCTAACTTTCTTGGTGGACCTTGTCATCCATGGCTGTTTATGGAGGAGGTAAGACCATGATTATCAGTCTGAATTTCTCTTCTGTTGATCTGCCGACAGAAGTATATTCTATCAAGATATACGGAAGTGTTAATAACAAACGGAACACAATCAGACATAAAGGATTTCCTGCCAAAGCTACAAAACTGTTCATTGGACAATAGTGAATGAAGGGTAATTTTATCCTGATGTAGGGAAGCGTTAATGACTAACAGGACGCGATCAGAAACAAAGGCACATTTCCATGATGACTGTAGAGGGCATAAACCATTCTGACTGATGATCATCTGTGGGATGCACAACTGGTGTTTGTCAACCTAATTCCTTTTGACATAGTCCCAATTGTGGTGCCAATTCTTTAATAGTTTTGAACAATATTAGTTCGTGGGAAACATCTTTCCCTCTTTGCCCTTTGACATTTGAGTGATTTAATGTGTTCCCGCCAAAATTTATGGGCACCTTTTTAGCAATTTTTATTGATTTTCTATAATTGTTATGATAATTTTTAACCAAGAGGATATCACATTTCATTGACCAAAGTTTTTGATCAAAATTTTGTCAAAACTCTGAAAAAAAAATGACCAGAGTATATTTTATAAAGGTAACAAAAGTTGACTTTGACACTCAAAGGGTTAATAACACGTTTAAGGGAGCGATTTTGCTTTCGAAATGATTTTCATAGGTTTAAGATACCTCAGCCTATGTAGTTGGTAAGTGTCAATCTGCAGCTTTGAGAATATGTGCTACACTGATCTGTTAAATGTAGGAACAGGTAATGTAAGAACAGGTAAATTTCATTTCAGAAATGCAATATCGATGGAATATTCAAAACGGCGTGGAGTTGTGTACACAGTCTTGAAATATCCATAGCACCACCGGGTCACTTACAAAACAAACAGTGTGTGGACAGTGTGCCTACAGCTCAATGCTTTTTAAGCACCTTGTTTTTGATGTGCTCACAGGAGTAGAACAACTATAAAAAGTACAAGGGAACCTTTTATCTCAAATCCCAAAACAAGCTTCATAATGGAAGTGTTCGCAATGCAGGGGGGAATATTTCTGATGAAATAGGTTCTAGTAATGACATCACCACAAAAACAATATGTCCCATTGTTTGGTTTTAATAGCCATGGCTCAAAATAGCTCAAATGTTAAGTGTTAACATTTACTTAGCATTCACCAGCATCCATGTAGATTGACTTCTAGGCCATTTGTTGTTATAGGCCTGGATGGACTAGGAGAAGCTGCGGAAAAAAACTCACATGGCCAGCACATGTGTGTATGAGCCTACTTGGGGTTGAGTTTCAGCAGAGTTCAAAAACCCCCTTGATGAACACTTGACATAGTCTCATGCAGAGTGGCTGTGTATCCAATATACATCGGTATTTTTCTGCTTTTAATACCATGGACACCCTGCTATTCTGAATATCACCTCACTTTGCTGCAACCTTAAACTTCATCCTGGTTTTGTAAGATCTGTGCCTGTCAATTCATTCCAAAGGATTTTCTGTCTTCCCTATTACCACCCAACTGTAGTGAATTCCATTTGTTTACAGTGAGTTGGTGGACTTTTATATAGGGAAAAATGGGGGTGGCAGGGTGCATCAACATCCTAGCAATGCCGAGTCTTGTCATGTTGGTGGATTGCTGTGTTTTATAGGCATTTAATTCATTGATTTATAGAGACAGTATGTTGATAAAAGCACACATGGCCCCTGTGTGTTGAAGTAAAAGAGATGCACAGAGACCATCTCTGTAAATTATGTACCTGTCCAATCCACTATTTTCAGACTTGTTTATTTTGTTGAGGTTTAGACTTGATACTTCTGGCCAATCTGAACACAAAAACACCCAGGAAAGGACATCAAAATTTTATGCACTTAAGTTGCCAGCTTGAAATCAGTTGTGACAAATACACCAGTGGTATGACTTATCTATTTATTGCACATTACTATTCCATGCAAAGTTCAACAAGATCTCTCACAGGTTTCTTCATTTTAGTGATCTCTGCAAAACATTACTGTGACAAATCAAGAACCAGAAGCAGCTGTTTCAAAACCTTTCTCACCTAAAATTACTCATGGAATGACCTATCAATATAGAGAACATGGTATTATACAATAAATTTAGGAGTGGAAAAGGGGGGTGGCAGGGTTACACTGTGTTGTTTTCAACAAATGAGAATAACATGAGAGCCAGAAGAGGAAGTAATTAGTTTGTTGGTCAGTGTTATAATCAGAAAACAGCTTGAAAACTCTCAAAACTGTCACCACACTTGACTTTTTCCGTTGCATGCTTCCTGTATTTAATTGTTTTGTAGTCAATAAAATAAACGACATGATGAGAAAAAACTGCGGTTGTACCAAAATAGATTTTATTCAGGAAGTTGAATTTCCGATGGTAAATTAACTGGAACCTGTGAAAGACATTGTCCTGAAAAATCTGACCTCTAGGGTCATTAAGGTCAGGGTCATCAATCTGGTATTGATGTAGTGGAATATATTTGTTTACTGGTCATTGTCTGGGGTTTGAATTAGAACAATTGCAAACTGAGTGTGTTCTTTTCCCCCCTCCCCACCCCTCATCTAAATGAACTGTTCCAAAAATAACCATAACGTAAACATCAAATAAGGTTGTGTAAGAAAACTTTGGAGGGGAAAAGTGGTGAACTGTGGATGTGAGCAAATAGAGCATAACAGCAACAGCACATGTAGATCAAGTATAGACATCACTTATCGGTGAAAATATCATTGAAATCAATAATATGTCAATGAAATTTACAATAATGCAAAGAGTAAGCACAATCAAAGTGAATTATATTACAAATATTAACCCAAATAGAAGCTGTTTGGCCTGACTGAACTAAAATGTCAGGTTTTTTAAGTTAGATTAGAAAGGGGAGTTAAAGTGGAATGGAGTTGTACATGTAAATGTGTGTACATTGAAGCTGTTCAGAAAGAAGAGATGAGATTTTTCTTTGAACAGGTCCATGTTATTTCATTCGTGTTGCTCAGATTGACAAAGTCAACAGCTTTACAATCAATTCATGAAATTCAACAATGCCAAGATCTGAGAGAAATGAAAATGAGTTTTATACAAATGTGAAGTGAGAAAACACGAACAGTGCAGATAAATTCATCAATTGTAGCTTACATAACATAACAACTAGTGTGTGCCTTTTAATAATTACGTAACATACTCTATGCTCCACTCTCATTGCATGGTATTATAACCAAGACAGGTTGGGATTCCACTTTCTATGAACTGCATAGTTGTCGACATCTCTACATGGCTATTTCAGTAAAAGTGTTATGTTACCGTTGACAGCCATGCAAAGCTGTTATTGTCCAGTGAAGGCATATAACGACAGAGGTACCTGTATTCTGTACAGTCATAGTGAATATTCTTTGCCAGATCCCTAAAAAGTATAGGAGAAACATATCAGTTATTGATATCTAAAAGTTTCTCAGATTCATAGACTGTTTTGTTTATCGCAACCGTGGTACTCTTTGCAAAAACTTGTCAATTATGTTTCCTCTGATGGATCATGCACACCGACCACAGACTCTTTGAGTTAACATTTCCACACATGATAACGAGTTTAACAGAATCAACTCAAAGAAGACTTTTATCTTGCAGTGACTGCTACGCATGTCTGCGTTAATTAATATCAATCAAATTTTGTCAGTCTGATGATAGCGTGAATACGTAAAACTTAAGCAATAACTCCCAAAATTCTTGATGTATATGTATTTCTCTCTCTCTCTCTAGCTCTGTCTTTGCCTCTACCTATCTTACCCTGTCTAAACTCTGTGCTACCTCTCAAAGGAAGCAAAATCTTCTTTTTTGAAAAAAATTGACTGCAAAAATAGAAACAACTACTGCATGTGATGATGACCATGTTGAAAATACCAATTGTGTATATGCTGTACATATTTTGAATATCAAGTAAAGTTTATGCTGAATTTAAAGAAATATTATCTGATATATGATATTGTGTTTGAAAGCACCTTTGATCTCAAACTTTGGTATGTCTCTTATCATGGTAAATTGGTAAACATCACTTGCACTTCTGTTTAGCTTTAATACCACTCCATTCCATGCAACCATAACTGACTCACAAACCAAAATTTATGATTGGTGCAAAGTAAGAAATTAGATATATGCTGACTCATAGAGATGAAAATATTGTCCCGTGATGTCACTTCAGACTATCGTATTGCATGCTAGACAAGTGGCTCAGTTGTGTTTTCAAGAATACATTTAATGTAGATATCTCTGCAGTACAGGCTTGAGATTTTTGTTAGTCGCCGATACGAATATTTTTTCTAGGTTTGAGAGTACTTCTTCCCGCCACATTGAAAACTGGTCAACAATCCTTGAAATCCAATATCCGACACACCCACGATTTGTGAGCTATTTTTATCACCCTATCAGCTGGTGAAGCCAGGACAGTGTGGTGATTTATTCCCTGTAATTACCACTTGGCCAAAATTCAGGATAATAGCAATACGAGAAAACCCCTACATTCTTATGGTAGTGCAGAGAGTCTGTGAGAGTAAATGGTGGTTTGTGTGCAGTCAGCATGAAAGACAGATAGATTTAAGGTGTCAGCTTTTGACTACCAGTCAAAAGTAGTTTATTTGAAAATCATTTAACCAAAAGCAAGCAGCTTATAGGATTTTAGAGTAAAGTAAACTTACACGCAGCAAAGCTGAAAGTCTTTTGTCTTTTTTTTATTCTTTTTATATACTGTTTCTTTGGTCAGTTTTTCTAACCCATTATTACAAGTGTGACACTCTTTTCAAATCTTTGCCAAGTCTAATACAATAAGAGAAACTCTGTGCCTGTCTCTAGATTTGAGGCTTTCATCATGGGAGACTTGACAAATACAACTGCATAAGTCTATCCTTACATTCAGGGAGGAGGATTGAGGTATGGAGGAGGTTGGGGGACAGAGGAGAAGTCAAGAGGCTACTATTCTAGTCAAATCTTGTGGGAGTCTTTTTTTGACAACCATTGAGGAGCACCCTCCCTCCAATGCTATACTTTCACTAATGTGCATATTTCAAGTTTAAAATACTGGCTTTATTCTACTAGTTGTTTAGAACTTTCAGACAGTGGTGTTGCTTTTTGCTCATAGACAAGGAATTGTTTTTTTTTTTTCACAAAGCTTTGTACCAGCCAGACAATGGTTTCACTTGAATCCAAGCATTGGAGAAAATAGCAACACACTCTCGCCAAATAACATGCTTTGCTAATTCCAATTGTGAAGAGAAGTCGGTCAGTTTTAGATATTTCAATTATCTTTGGAAATGAAACAAGGAAAATGAATCAAAGTAGGTGTTATATGTTTTCTTTCATTGAACTGAGAAAACTCTGAGTCTTTATTGGTGGTAGATTATAGCTTATATGTACTATGCAGGGATTCAGCTTATAAAACACAACAAATTGGTCAGTGTGACCACAACATGAATAAAGGTAACTTGATTCATGATTTTCATTTAGTCCAATACACTAGGAGGAGCTAACAGTGCACATGAACCTTGGCCAACGGCAATTTACTCTGTGAAAGTGAAAAAAAAAATCCCTATGTCATTTGTGTTTTGACAAGTCTGTGTAAAGTTGAATTGCACTTCTGGTCAAAGGTATTTCAGCACGGTTTGTATGTGTTTGACTGTGTCATGTCATTCATCGAGTAAAAGCAATGCGCAGGACAGCAATAGCTTGGTTGTCAGGTGATACAATTCTATCTACCCCCTAATCTCCTGCTCACTCTAGCTGTAGCCTGTAAACAACTACCAGTAAAGCTAGGAGGAATGATTTATGGTTTGAATGTCAGCTTTGTTCAGAGAGTTTGCCTGCACTTCTTGCTCCAGTTACCAAGCTGCTCTCCGGTACAGGCATGTTATTTCAATCACAACAAATTTTCCAGGGTAGTAATTACTATCAAACTGACTTTTATTGCTATTGTTCGCAAAGTTTAATCTGAACAGTCATTCTGTCTCTGTCACTCACAAACTCACTCTCTCTCTCTCTCTCTCTCTCTCTCTCTCTCTCTCTCTCTCTCTCTCTCTCTCTCTCTCTCTCTCTCTCTCTCTCTCTCTCTCTGCCTACCTACCTACTTACCTAATGAGTGCCATCAGACTTCGAAATCATTCATATACAATCAATAACACAATGTTTACGTTGCCCATGGTGCCTTGCATATATACATTGTGACACAGAACACAGACAATATATCATAAAAGAGATACTCTCGCAATTATGTAATTCAGCTTCAACAGGTACACTGTAAGATCAAAGATGTACCCCTCTGTCTTACAAACCAATGCGTTTTCTAATCAATGATTACCATAGACACATTACAGTTATCTAAATAGGGGAAGGATATTTCCAGTCTGAGCAGCTATAATTAGTCTGATTAGGTGGCATCTCTTTTATGAGATTTGTTGTTTGTGTTTAGATAAGACATGATTGGTTCTATGCACACACATGTAATGTGTGTATACCAGACACCAAATGGCCAATGTCAAGTGAGGACAGATAGGAAACCTGTGGTTTGTGTACCCTGAAGTGACCCTCCAAGAACTGCTTGATATCTCTGTGATATTCCTCAAGGTTTCAGAGCATTACTTCACAATAATGTACCTCTTCCCTGTTGAAAGGAACTTTGCACAACATAATGTATGAGGCGAAACCGAGTACATTATGGAGTGCAAAGTTTACTTGAGTCCATTATATGGGCTGGGAGAGGGTACATCTCTTCTACTATTTTATAGTTTTGGAAATGCTGAAGAATATGTGGAATTAGGAAACATCTAGGGCCACAATACTAGACAATCTGATAAATTATAAGTATTGCTTCTGGGGAGGGTTGACGTCACAAATTCACTTGTATTGACAAAGCTGTAATATAATATAAAATGTATAAATGGCCTAGCCTATTCATGGAGACAAAGACCTGTTCATTCAATGATGAAAACAAATTCCAAGGGTGCAGTCAGTAGGAATTTCCCAGAATTGACAGATCGGTGATGTTGGACATAAACATCTCAAATGCCTGGACAAAGCTGCAATATCTGTTATCATGTTATGAGTTGTAGGAATGTGGTTGTGAAAGAAAACAAACCACAGAATATATGCTGATGTAATTATGCGTGATCACACGTTATCATCATGGTTTGGTTGTCACTTCTGTAAGCCATCCATTGCATGGGCCTCAAAAGTGAAAGACTAAAACTCTTGCTCCAACTTTCCTGAATGAAACTTCCAACAATTCTCTACCAAATCAACAATAACGTTCAAAGGGTCACCGTGCAAAGTTTGGAACTAGCGAAACAAATTACCCAACATTTTGCGATATTTGAAATTCAAAATTGCCGCCATTCCTGTGTTAACTCTATGGGGAAAAATTAAGTCGTGGATTTTTGAAAAACAAAGACGGTAAAAGTGTTTGTTTCTCCTAGAACTTTAATGAGCCCGCACAAATGGTCAATCAGAAAAGAATTGTAGAAATTTGAGAGTCCGACTATCTGTCTCAAGGCGCATTCTACCATAATTCCGTATTTGTGTTTTATTCTGGCTATTTATTTGTCAGTGTCATGTAACATCTTGAGTTGAGTAAATAATTAGCACCATCAACACAGTATTGACTGGCAACTCTTAGAATTGTGCAGACATTGATGTCATGCAACATAGTGTAGATGTCAGTTTCACAGCATTCAGCCTGCTACCAGATTTCACACTTTACATAATTTTCAGAGAAATGGAAGATCTTCAGTAATCCAGACTTGATCAGCCTGGAATCTTTTATTACCTTTGACAAATTATCTGTAATGATCAGTCTGGATATATATCAATTTTAATTCATCTGTTTCTTTTTTCTTTCTTTCAGGCAGCTGCCAAGGAAGTAGAGCGGGACTTTGATTCTGTGTATTCAAGATTGGTGCTCTGTAAAACATACAGGTAAACGCAACACTTTTTTGATATCTGTTTGTAACTTCTGCTGCAAGTGGTGATACGGCTTTAACTAGTTAGCCCCAGCTTTATTCTGTAATATTTGTAAATCATCAAAACTTATTTCTTCAAGATAGCCCAGAGCTCAAATAATTATTCGTCAATTTTGATTTTCAGTGTTTCAGTGGGAACATAAAGCTCTCACATTTTCAATTTTCACGGCGTATGAGATCTGCTCGCATGATGCTGTTTGTATAGATTTCTGATCAAAAGTAAAAAGTAGTCATTTTGGTCATTTTGGTAAAAAGCTAGCAAGACATGAGCATGAGGGTTCACATGTTGGAGTACAGAGCAGAGCTGGTTCACCTAGTATTTTTTTACTTCCGATGATTACAATTGTTTGTGTAGCCTTGTTGGTGACTCATAGCATTAGAAATGAGGTCAGTTCATAGAGAGACCTGTTGACGTGTTTTTAGTCATAAACAGAGCAGTAGTGAATTGTCAAGATGTGTCCTTTGTCCAATCAGGATGAATACAGAGAGGTGTGGCTATCATACAATTCCCACCCCAGTGGCCCGCCCCCATACATGTCACAGTGCCCTTCCCAATACAGGAAGTTTTGTAAAAGTGAGATTTTTTGCAAATCAATGAATCTCTTTAAAAAAATATTTGCACAAAACAAACAACCCTGTATGACGTGATTCATAGAGAAATGTTTTTTAAACAACTGGGCGTGAATTTGGACAAACAGCAACTCTACAATGAAATGAAAATGTTGTATTGCATTTGAAATGAAAAAAAAGCAGTGAAATGGAAATACAATGCTGAAATGCAAAAATATCAAAAACAAGGCAGGAATAGGAAAACATCCTCATTAGAGTCAAAATATTTGTGTTAATGAGAGGCCTAGCACTGGTCTATGATATCAACATTCACTTCAGATGCAATACGGTCGTATTCAACTCTGATTCTATATTATTAAAAAGGTTTAACGCTATAAAACTTAGACAATGCAAACACTAGGAATCAAAAAATTTGATCTCGTTATTGAGGAAAGAGCCCCACCTGTTTGAAGGGAAAATATCAGTTTATTGCATGAGGTGATGATGTCTGTGTCTGACATATTGCACTTGGTTGAATTCAGGTTGCTGACTACCGAAAAGCCTAGAGTACACAGTTTGCAGGCATAAAAGTCATGCAAAGTGCCAAAAGTTGGAAAGAGAGGTGTTTGACCGAAAGTTTGTATTTGTAGTCAGTGGTTCAATCTTGAAAAAAAATGTACGAAAAGTATAAGAAGTTGAACGTTTTTCTTTCATACACGGACAAACCACTTCTTCAGAATGGAAAAGTACAGTGGTTTCGTGTCAAGGCGCAGAATAGGTAGAAACAAGCCACGTATGCTTTGTTGTGGTGGCGGTGTTAATACTCTAAGGTGACACCATTGAAATGTTGAATGGTTCTGTAAAGTAGTGGAAAGTTACCAAGTTACTTATGGGGTTTGTTTAAGCCGTCAAGGACACGCTGTGTACATCTCAACAGTGAGGTCACTCTGACCTTCATCCATGTATGTTCTCCTCTGACCTGCCTTTAGGTGTCAGTGAGAATATTACAGTGGATCAAAGTTCAAGTTTGACCTTTTAACCCCCATGGTTTGGCCTGAGCTACTTTTTCTACAGCAAAGATAGACCTCTTTATTGGTGAATGGGGGTTAAGAAGTTAGGCCACTTCAAAATAGGAAATATTATCATTGCTTGGTTTTTACAAGGTTGGAAATCAAAGAAACTGTATAAAGATTTGTGTTCCTTATGAGGTGTGTATGCTGAGCTCAAATCAAGGGAACTTAACCTGGTTGTCAACTTTTTTATGTCGTGTCGCTCTCATTTCACATGTGAAAAACTCTGTGGTATGGGGGTGTTGTTTTCAAGTGTTTCATAACCTCGTGACACAATGCCAGGTGTCTTAGTCATGCTTCAATCGCTGCTTCAGATCCAAAACATATAATTGACACTGCAATGAATGGCTGCATGTCCCTTCATCCTTGACCTCCCCCGCCCTTCCCCCTGGCATTTGAATGAATCCAGAAATATTGAATGCCGTGATTGATGGAAGGGTTCTGCTCACTTTCTGAGGGATCGTGCCCGTTGTGTAGGCCAGCTAAAGTGTTCAGAGTTTATAATCCAGTGTTGTTGGAATTTTTGAACTGTTGATCAGTTGGCTGTATGAATGGAAAAGAGGTCAGCTCCAGGCTTACAAAGGAGGAGGTTGGGCAGAGGGGACTGTGTGTGTGTGCTAAAATTAGAACCCCATCAGTACAAAAATAGTGCACATTTACAGCTGCATGTAGTTACAGCAAAGATGACTTTTCAAGGATGTCAATAGGATACTTCCAAAGGAAAGGAATTGAAAACAGATGCACTTTCTTAGTCGCTGCAACCCAGCTCCAAATTTATAGGAAAATACCCAGATGTGTTTTTGTAAAGGACAAGTAGCTGTATTACATGATTTATTAACTATCTTTTGTTCTCAATGACAACTACAGTTTCTTGTACTACTTCCCAAGGGATAGCATACCCAGTATTCAGTTTGTCAACTCAGCCTACACAATATGCTAATAAGAGTGCATTGTTGTTGTTGGCCTGTGAATTCTGGTTGGGACTAGAATTCAAACGTAAACAATAACAGTGCAGTCTACAAGTGCAAATGCTGTATTGACGAGATAAACAAGATGTAGAGGGGTTGTTTCAACATGCTGTTAGGAGTAGCCCAAGAAGCTGAAGTTGAAAAGGAAAACAGTTATTAATGGAAGAAAATCCTGCAAAGTCACCGTACCGCCCCTTTTAACTATATCTGATGTGAACATTATTTTGAACGTGAAAACTGTTTGCTGCGTGTGTGGTTGAAAAAGAAGTGTAGGTACGTTTGGAAAGTTGTTGTTAGTTGTGAACATGTTTATTCCAGTGTTCCACTGGGATAATGAACAATGGTGGGGCAGAAGATGATTTGAAATCAATTTATATCACACTTAAAAGATATACATGAAAATGTTCTTGCTAATGAGTTGTGTATGTTATTAAATCTCACCAATATGTGTGCCGCATTCCATCCAAACAGTTTTGGATCAAATCTTCTGTGTACTAATATACGAACTGAAGATAGACGTCAGATATTTTTCTGAAGTACAAAGGGAAACAGTAAGCAGGCTGTGATTGAAAGCCACAATAGTCTAGCCCTGGCCTTTTGGATGAGTTTCTGTTGACATTCAACTTTTACATGGTGATATGACCCTTGTCTTCCACCAAATATTTTATCACGCTCACTCAAATTGTTCTGCTGTAAGCTGATAAACAACCCATGACTCAAAAGTTCTGATTTCAAAATCCTGAGAACAGCACTTGAAAGGCACTTCAATTGACCACAAGAGGTACAGGTTAGGTTTAGACAAAACAAGTGTTTGTTTTCCTGAAAGGAGGTGTTTAACTTCTCCCTAAGGCTGTTGTTGGCCTGGATTAAGTCATTTTCTATAAACCAAATATTTCACCAAATATCATGGTTCAAACGTGACACTCATAATGATTGGTGGGATATGAACGCTTAGAGAAAGTGCAATTAAAATCTTATTTTCATACTTGCTCAAGGCAAAACTCAAAAATTTAAAATCCTATTGATTTTATCTCACAAAGATTTGGACTAGGCTACTGTGCTGAGGTTTTATATACTTGTCCTTGAAATGCAACCTGTTTTTTCTTGCCACAAAACACCCAAGATTTAGCTTTTGTATGGGAGTTGTTGATGTAGAAGTACTTCTGATTCAATATGCTAATTGACCCACAATTTGACAAAAAGATACGGCAAAGTGAATACTAAGATTAACTAATGCAAGTAATGTGTTTTCATGTTTGAAAGACTCCTCCCACGGAAATGAACTTGCATGTGATTTAATGTGACTTTTGAGAATTGAAAACAAGCTGAAGCTCAGAATCATTATTATTGTTGTGCTAATACATTACTTGGCCTCCACAAAGTTGTTGAATTGAAGTTGGAACTTGGCCAAGGTAAGTCACCAGATGAGCTTAATAACGTTGAACAAAAAGAGAAACCCTGGGAATTTCGACCAATATTTACAAAACAGGAAAGAAAAACATTCAGGTGGTTCTGAGGGGAGGAGCAACGTAACATTGAGGTGGAGCCAAAACCCGATGGTGTGAAAAATATCCACCTAAGTTGTGTTGCTAATCTTGGGGGACTAAACTCTGGTCTAGCAGTTTGTGTCTTTTTTTTGTTTTCTTGCCAAAACATGTCAAGAGAAGTTCCAAAACCACGGTAATCTCACCTACATGTACCCCCACTGATACTGTGATATATTGTTGAGAATCCACTTATCCAGTCAGTAGAAGTGGCTGTGGGTCAAGAGAAAATGTGAAAAATGTGTTCTCTCGGGAGAGCTCTCACAACGGTGGCTTTTGTTCGGAGAGTTTCGGGGTCTCTACACCCTCCTTGTTGTTTCGGAGCCTGGTTATTTGACCAAGGTAATGCAGTGTATGGGATTAAAATGCCATCCTTGAATTATCATCATGGGCTGTGTTTTCTCTCCTTGCACGATAGACACCCAGTTATTGTGAAGTTGTTGTCAAGACAGCCATGTATTGAGTTGACCTGCTTTGCTGGTCAGAGCAAAACAGATACAACATGTGCATTCAACAGGTGTGTTGATTTTTGCCCCAGTGTACTCGCATCAGTTTCCTCAATGTGAAGACCATGTCAAAACAAAATGAAGTCCTTCATGGCCATGTGTTGATATATAAAGTTTTTTTTTAACAATATTGATGTAATTAGAATATCTGCATCTGGAAGCACGTCTGTATTGTATGTCATTGAAATCACAAAGACTAATTTTTTGTTCTGTGACATTTTAAATTCTATTCTTCCATACTGTTGGTTTCTTTTTTTTGATTGTTGCGACAAGCCTGATTTCATTTATTTTTCTGGCGTTTTACACTTCAAACAGACAAGTTGAAAGGAAGTGGTAGAATCCCTGGGGCTTGAATATGTAAAGATTTCCACTGGTGTAGATGTGTCATGAAAACTAGATCAATGGAAGGAATGAGTGTCAGTGTTGTTATCAAGGAGGTGGCATACACTGTACAGAGTGTCATATTCTTTCCTTACACACCTCCTCCATTCCATGTTTATCCTGATTAATTTTAGAAAGGAGACAGTCAGCGACAATCGCAGTTATCTTGATAAACATGAGCTGCATTTTTTTTTACCGTCCTTTGCATATGATGTGATGTTTTTATACGGGCAAATTGTTATGTAGATTAGTTTCTATGGCTGTGTTTTAGACAGCTCAGTCATAGAGGCATTGGCATCAGATGTTGACTGGAACATGCATAGGGTGTGTTCCATTGCATGTGTAACTCTACAGACAATGAATGTTACCATTTTGCAAAAAGTAGAGAGAGAGAGAGAGAGAGAGAGAGAGAGAGAGAGAGGGGGAGGGAGAGAGTTTTGAGCAGGTTGTAGGGGTAGGTTTCACCTAAATTGACCTGCCTGCATATAGTGAAAACAACTATTTCTGTAGGTTTCCAGTTTTCGATCGAAAATTTCAGATAATGGACATCCGCTTGTTTGACAGTGAAAATCAATTGAAATGCTCAGAAACAATAGCGATGAGAAGGACAGCACGAGAAATCAAAACTTCATTTTTACTCAAAAACGGAAAACATCTTAGGACTTTTCTACTTGGATTGCTAAGCAGACAAAGGAAACAGTTTGTTGAAAGTTGTGATACTGACTGCTGAGTAGCGTGCTTATTGCTGATATTGATGTTAAGCATTACTTCACACAGACCTCTGTACTATCATTGAAACTTGAATACAGAAATTACAAAATTTTAAGTCCTCAGTAATTACCATCTTTCTTTAATTGATTCAACTTCAAGACGAAATGAAGTCTTAGAAAATATGTTCATTTTTTTGATAATTATGGGGTGTTTATAAAATCTAAAGTTTGTTGAACTCCGTTCAAGTATTAGCTATTGACTTTAATGATTTTTGTGTAGGGAGTTGTAACTGCTGATTCCTGCCAACTTGCTTTGTCTTGAATTTTTTCTTTGTGCCATCACAAGAAGGCATATATACAGTAATTACAATGGAAATGAAATTGATTTTTTTAAATGGGATTTAGAAACTAGCATTGTTAAGGCTTGCTGTTTGTGTGGCAATTATTTTTTGAGGAAAAGCAGTCATTTTCTGCAATTGTTACTCTTGTGTTAGGAAAAGAAACTACATTTTCTTCAACAGTGTATCAACATCTCTATCTGAACACATCTCTCAGTCACCATACAGTCTTATTACACAGACTGTCATTTCTGTACTTTGCTAGCTACTTGTACTTATATTGACCACCCTCACCCACACACCTGACCACACACTGGCAACAGAACATAAAATATTAAAACTCATCATAAATATTGCAGCTACATCATTGAGACCTAAATTTGTAACAGCTACTTAGATCACTCTGCGGTCATTACTCCTGAACACTGCCAATAATCTTGTTTGTCATTCAGTGCTGTGGGATGGGCCAGCCTATCTACATTGTATATTCTGTCTAATATAAGGCTTGGTACAGTGGTAACGGTATTTTCACAGTTGCCAAAGAAACTGTTGTCATTAAAGTCCAACTGTAGAGCGCCCGGAAATAGCATGTGTGACAGATAGCTGTCTTGTCTGTGCTGACATCTTGATGTTTAAGATTTCACACAGTCTCTGTGTACGTTTTCAGCATACAGTGACTGTACACCATAGGGACACTTCACAATGATTTGATACCATTGAACTACCAATGGAATTTACCATTGAAGTTCTGATATGAAAGACTTCTCTGACAACTCACTAGTTCATCTTCTACCCTCTTGGCAAGGTCAAGAAAGTAAAAAAAAAGCAAAACAATGGACAAAAAAGAAAATCTTCGCTATTTGCACAATTGAGTGACAGGGAATTACAGACAATCCTAATACTGTTAGCTAAAATCTTAACCCCATTGACAATGTACCAATGTTTCCTGTGGGCATGTAACATCTGCGGAACTATTCATCAATAGAAATTTCCGGTTGGGGGAAGCTCAGAAACCGCTATGTAAACACGATGCCCTGTCACCTTCAAGGAGAAAAACAAACTACAGTATTCAAATGAAGGAAGGTATAGAATTAGTATTGTCCCAGTGACAATACCTGGATCTTCTTCACTGTGTCATCAATACAGTATTGCAACATCAGACCATGCTAACCTTGAGAGATACTTATACTAAGAAAAGAGATGCAGAAACAGTTTTGCTTTTTATGTATTTGGGATGTCCTTTCTCTCTTTAACCCTTTTCCTGCCAGACAGTATCACTTCTCCATCAGCCAAGTTAGTAAAAAGCGGTTTTGAGCCAAAAAAATGACGTATTTTCACCCACTTGGCTTAGTCTGTTATGGCATTTTTATTCCAAAAAAATCAAGTTTACAGTATTTGTTTTCAGCATCTTTCAAATGTACAGTATTATGTTAAAATACACCATATGGAATATGTTGTGTTTCATTAATTTTAACCATATTGACCTGGTGGTTAAATATGGACTTGACAGGAAAAGGGTTAAGGTAAAATGCGTCTCGGGCTCAGATATTCAGACTTTCAAATTTCTACAATTCCTTTCTGTTTTACTACTTTTGGTAGGGGGGGGGGGGCTCATTTTAAAGCTCTTGGAGAAAGAAAACTTTTCACAATCTTAGTTTTTCAAAAATCCAAAATTTAATTTTTACCCAAAGAGTTTAGGGATGGCGGCCATTTTGAATTTTAAATATCACAAAATGTTGGGTAATTTGTTTCCATAATTCCAAACTTTGTACAGTATTTTCTGATTTTTATTCCTGATTTGGTAACAGAAAGGTTTAAGGTTTACTGATGAAAGTTTGAGCAAAATTTTGTCTTTCACTTTTGAGGCACATACCACCTTATATTAGATAGCTATTTCTCTTTCCTTTGTTTCTATGGTATCCAGGGAAGACAGTGATTAAATTAAATGCACAGCTGTTCTTGTTATAAGTTTTTCTCTAACTTTGCAGCATTTTTGTTCAATTTTTGCTGCAGTGATTCATCTTGATTCTCAGATAATTAGGCTGGTCTGTGTAGTTTGGTGTAAATTGGCTCCTGTGCAGTATTCACTATTCATTCTCGTCTTCAAATGCTCCACAGACACCCTAGCCAGTTTTGTTCATAGTTTTGCATATACAACTCCCTCAAGAAGTGCTCCCATTAGGGGCAGTGGATAAAGTTCCAATTTCATCGTTGGATGTTTGCATTTTCAAACCATTGTTCAGGGGAGGGGCAAGGGCTTTGAAGTCAAACTGTCGTTCAGGGGAGGGGGATAGGCTCTGACATCAAACACAATCTCTTTTGTACATGTTTGATATCCATTGTTTCTCAGTATATTCTGTTACACACCATTTAAACATTTCCTGTTTATTTGGTGTTTTCCTTTATCCAAGGAAATACAACACTCAAACACAACAAGTTTTAAATTTTCTGTTTGTGTATGCGTAGGTAAAGCACTTACGCTGTAGTATTATTACTTTGTCACAGTTACTACGCTCTTTAAAAGTGATTGATGACTCTCAAAGTTTCATGTTTTCCAACTTTACAATTTACTGTAACTTCAGACTCACACTGGTTTGTGTCAGGCTACCCTATATGTATTGCCTTTCAACACACAATATAACTACATGGTAACAGTCTGTCCGTCACTGCATTTCTCAAATTCAAGAAAGAAATCATTTTAATTTAAAAGTGTCTGTTGATTGGGTCAGAGTAGGGAAGACTTGACTTTGAAGTCTGCAAAAATTTTGCCACTCTAGGATTCCCAAATGATTTTCTCAATAGCAGAAGACTTACAGGTTGTGTTGCTATTTGCCTAGCATCGACATTCCCCTTCTAAGAAAACATGATTTTCCAGTACCGTTTAGGTATTCTTTGTAAGCTAAGAAGACGACACATTTTATAAAAACTGGCATGGCAGTGACTGAAAATGGTTGTCCTGAATTTCCAACAATTCAGAAATTGTGTGATTTTCTATCTGGTTTGCATGGCTTGTAGCAAGATACCAATTACAGCTGTGTGTCATTATGGTGACTTGATCAACGCCATTCAGATATCATTACTCAATCTACTTACTAACAAATATTGCTTCACAATTCAAAAATGTTAGATTTGCTAATTACAGTGGTGACAATGTCAGGGTGTTAATAATTTGGATTTTGCTCAAACAGAAACTGTTCTGTAATCAGTGTAAGCCTACTGTCTCAATGATGAACTTTCCAAGTTAATACAAAGGTTTTAAAATTTGTTTTATATGCTTCTTTTCTTCCCAGGCTTGATGAAGATGGCAAAGTACTGACTCCTGAAGAGATTCTTTACAGATCAGTACAGGCAATTAATCTTACACATGATGTTGCACATGCACAGATGGATGTCAAGTTTAGATCTCTGATCTGCCTCGGTCTCAAGTAAGTCAAACCTCACAGTAGAAATGTACACCATTGAACACTCCCATCGATCCCACCTCCTCCCCCACCCACAAAAACCATGCCAACCCCCCCAAACCTGTTTCATTCATCAATTACTGATCCAACCCCTGTCCCACCTATCTCTTTGTTCACTAGTCCAACCAATTCACTGGAATTTATAGGATTAGACTAACACTTTACAATCAAGGATTTATATAGTTCATCCCTACCACTCCCTCACTGATGTCAATCCACTCTAGTCTGTGTAAGCAGCCATTGATAATCAAAACACACACACGTCTTGACAAGCAAATTAATATTTCATGTATTCTTGTCAGATACAAAAATCTCTACAACATGCCTATTTTGCAAAAAGTTTTTGAATTAAAGCCAATATAGTTGCTTGAGGTACAGCCATATTGTTTTGGAAGGGGGAGGGGTAGGTACTGAGATTGTGAGTGTGTGAAATGTCAATGTGCAGGATGGTAGCCAGTGGTATCTGTGAAGACAGTTTGATGTGATTATGGGTTGAGAGTGGAAATGGTATCAGAGATTGGTTAGATATAAATCCAGAAATCTATTTGATGTAACGCACTTAAAAGGCTAAAAAGTTGATAAATAGTGAATGTATCAACCTGCTAGACTTTCTGTGTACGTCTCATTTTCAACTTTTGAGTTTTCATCTCTTGTGTCAACTCTTGACAAGCACTTCAGTTATGGTAGTCAGGTCAGCTTTGATGATAATGATGATGATAATGGTAATCTGTTGATTCTTGTCAAGCCATTTATCAGTGCTTCTTGATTTAGTATCAAAATATCATGACCTGTATAATTAGTTCATATCTACTCTGTTTATGAACTCTTTCTTTCTTTATGGTGATAGCTTTCATTTATGTGTTTCTCTGTGTTGTTTTATGGTAAACTACCTCTATGACTTGACAGTTGTTGCCAGCTTATTGGGTACAGCAAAATTTGATCAGGGATTGTCAGTCTAGTCACTCCACTCAGACTACAATAAAAGCCACTCAGATTTGCAGAAATGTATTTTCATAAGTTACACAGTTAAAGAGGCACTCCCACTTGGTAACATTTTTAAAACACATTTTTTTAATGCCAACGGTCGATATTTGACATGGCGACTGCGCGCGGATTGCGAGATATCGATAAAAACATTTCCTCAATTCGCGCGGAGTCGCCACGTCAAATATCGACCGTTGGCATTAAAAAAATGTGTTTTAAAAATGTTACCAAGTGGGAGTGCCTCTTTAACTGTGTAACTTATGAAAATACATTTCTGCAAATCTGAGTGGCTTTTATTGTAGTCTGAGTGGAGTGACTAGACTGACAATCCCTGATCAAATTTTGCTGTACCCAATAAGCTGGCAACAACTGTCAAGTCATAGAGGTAGTTTACCATAAAACAACACAGAGAAACACATAAATGAAAGCTATCACCATAAAGAAAGAAAGAGTTCATAAACAGAGTAGATATGAACTAATTATACAGGTCATGATATTTTGATACTAAATCAAGAAGCACTTATAAATGGCTTGACAAGAATCAACAGATTACCTATCATCAAAGCTGACCAGACTACCATAACTGAAGTGCTTGTCAAGAGTTGACACAAGAGATGAAAACTCAAAAGTTGAAAATGAGACGTACACAGAAAGTCTAGCAGGTTGATACAACTTCGGGATGTGAAAAATACGCTCAGGAAATGACATGTTTTTATCGATATTTCGCAATTCGCGCGGAGTCGCCACGTCAAATATCGACCGTTGGCATTAAAAAAATGTGTTTTAAAAATGTTACCAAGTGGGAGTGCCTCTTTAACTGTGTAACTTATGAAAATACATTTCTGCAAATCTGAGTGGCTTTTATTGTAGTCTGAGTGGAGTGACTAGACTGACAATCCCTAAGAGAGTTCATAAACAGAGTAGATATGAACTAATTATACAGGTCATGATATTTTGATACTAAATCAAGAAGCACTGATAAATGGCTTGACAAGAATCAACAGATTACCTATCATCAAAGCTGACCAGACTACCATAACTGAAGTGCTTGTCAAGAGTTGACACAAGAGATGAAAACTCAAAAGTTGAAAATGAGACGTACACAGGTCCATAGCTTAGTTGACAATGGCCCCAGTGCCGAACGTTCTATGTTCGGAAGCTGAATTCAAGTGGGCCACAGGAATTCTAACTTTAACTTTTTTGAGGAAATGTTTTTATCGATATCTCGCAATCCGCGCGCAGTCGCCATGTCAAATATCGACTGTTGGCATTAAAAAAATATGTTTTAAAAATGTCACCAAGTGGGAGTGCCTCTTTAAGGCAGAAATAAATCCTTAGGCTGGTGGACCATTAGTCTATATTGATCGTATAATTTCTAAACATTCTATGGTCTGACTTCTTAAAAGAGGTAGAGCCTCTTCCACGGAATACAGTTTTCAAGTATTAACCTCACCATCAGTGACATGGTGACACAATGATGTCGGTGTTCAAGAAAGGGAGAGTTCAAATAAAGCAAATAGCAATTATGAAAAAAAAATGGTGTGTACTGTTCAGATAAAAAAATCTTGGAACGCTGCCAGACACTGAATTATAAACACTGTCACATCATGTAATCGACAGATTTTTATCACAATTCTTCTGTAATCTTTGTCATTCTAAACAGTTGTGATTGAGGTGAGAATAATCAGGTCACAGTTATATTTAGATCTCTGGAATAATGATCTCATTGTTACAGTTATTTTGATGGAATCTGATAAGATCATAAAGCAGCCAGCTGTTTATAATCAAACTTTATCAGGCTCAGGTGTTCTAAAGATGGTGGTGACGTTGATAAAGCCAGCCATTGACTAATATGCAAAACAGGAAGTTGACATTTGTAACAATGTATAAACTTCTGACCAATCAGATGAATGCAAGTGTCCCTGCCATAGAAATAGAGTTCATTTACCTTGTTATAGGCTTACCACACAGTCTTCAAACTTTCATGGCAATCAGTGTTGTTATTAAACATAAATCTTTCACAGTAGCTATCAAAAATGTCAGTTTTACCACAACTGTTTCTACAGTGCAATGTCATTCAAATTCTTTGTATATACATTGAAGAAATATATTATCTACTATTGTAGATAAGAGCTTTTTCACATCTGTAGCTCTGTCAGTGTTCACCTGTCAACTGTTTCAGTTCTTCCATGCAATATCCATGCAATATCGTAACTCTATCTCAATCAGGCTTATGAAACTATATTTGATCCCAAAATGGGGGGTTCAATTGAATGTAGATACAATGCAGATGAATTTCACATTTCATCATTTTTTTTCTCCCTGCAGTGAGCAAGTGTTGCACCTTTGGCTTGAAAGTCTGTGTGCCAGTGAGAGTGTGGTTGAGAAATGGTATCACAACTGGTCTTTCCTTCGCAGTCCTGGATGGGTTCAAATCAAATGTGAACTGCGGATACTCTCCAAGTTTGCTTTCAACTTGTCCCAAGATTATGAACTCCCCAGGAAAGAGGTGAGTCACAGGGGCTTTTTTGGTCATAAACCTGATACATGAAGTTGAAATACTTTGGAATATGTTTGAGTTAAATGCATGTTAACCCTTTGAGTGCTGTAATTTTTCCCACCAAAATTTTAGTGCAACATTTTACCAATTATTATAAATGTTTCTGTAATTGTTTTGATAATTTTGGACCAAATGGACATTGTGTTTTATTTGCTACAGTTTTTTATCCAAATTTTGGCAAAAATCTGAAAAAAATTGACTGAAGTATATTTTATAAAGGCGACAAAAATTGACTTTGGCGCTTAAAGGGTTAAAGACATGTACTGATTTTCCATGTCATTCGTCATAAATTTGACTCTAAATTTCAATTTTGATGTAAAAATGAGTGTAGCAACACCTCTGTAAACTTCTTAATGGCTAAAACAAATTCCATCCTTGAAATGGATCATCTTTTAACCCTTCCACGACAATGGTTTGGCCCAAACCCACTGTTATCAATGGTGATCATGGACCCGTTTAAAGGGAATTAGGGTGAACAGGTTAGAATAGCTTGACACATTGTACCAATATTTTAGGCCCTTCACTGCCAATATTTTTGTGCGACCCTGTTCAACAGCAAAACGGATGAGAAACAAATTGTTTGAAGTCATAAGCATCTGAAGTTTTGGCAGTTTCTCAAATGTGTCCTTGACTACATCCATTGACTGCTTTGCGGTTTGGAAAGTTTCCAGACTTACAAGTGTTTTGCACATAAGTGTTAAACATCCTTTGTAGAGATAATAGTATTCAAATGAAATCAGTAAATATTCATTTCCTTGTCCTTTGCCAGTGAAAAATGGACCTTTCAAGTTAGGAAATATGGAGAAACATTTAAAGGTTTCATAAAATCTTTGCAGGTCATGTCATGAGTTTAAATTTAGTCAGTTTATAAATATTATCTTTACGATGTCATCTTGACTGACCTGTCAGTGGAAACCCAAGGCCTTGAGAGTTCATTTAAATAAATTGCCACGTACACAAGAAAAGAAATCATTTACAGCTGTGTTTACACCAATTGTGAATTTCCTCATCAAATTGTCACCTATCCACAGTTGATTCATATTGAGTTGTTGTTTATCTCACTGATTTTTAACTTTTTATTCTATTCTTAAAGGTTTCCCAACCACTGAAAGAGAGTGTTCGAGACATGTTAGTGAAACATCATCTATTCAGCTGGGATTTAGACTGAAGACTGTCCCTCAACTGGTCCCTGATGTGGACTCCCCTCTACTGCCCCTTGGTATGGATGCCCCACCGCCAAGTTCCTCACCATGGATGCCCCTCTTCCTCCCCTTGATGTAGATGCCCCTCTGTTGCCGCTTGACATTGATGAATCCTCCATGTGGCTGCTCCTCTTTCATCTCTTGATGTAGAATCCCCTCAACCGCTCTTTGGTGTGCAAAGACATATCATTTACTTCAAATATTATGTATATCCCCAACAAAACCTTTCAGCTGCTTTGTGTTGGTGCAGAACACAGCTGGTACTTTCAAAGCCGTAATATAATTGGCTTTCTTTAAAACAAGATAATTGGATTGCGCAATCAGCAGGGAGCTATTGTTCGGAGCACAGTTTGTCAGATTGAGACTGAAAACTATTTGATGTGATAAGACTGATGACTTTATGCTGTACACGGTATGTCAAATTCTGTCACCTGAGTTGTCTCAATCTATCTCCCCCCCCCCCCCCGACATTCCACTTGTCTTGAAACTTTTGCAATACTTTTATTCCAAGATCTGCAAATGACCACATCCATTGTAGAATTTCTTTGTTTCACTTTTGTGATATCACAAACAGCAGAATTATCGACAGTTACAAGTTCCAACAGTTTGCAATTATGCATATAGCAGTGTAATGGGCTAAACCCAAAATTTGAATGGATCATGTACGGTACAAACAAAACCACCTGCACAAATGCGCACATAAATTTGGGTATTTATATACGCCTTTGTACACATGGGATTGTTTGTACCGACATCATTTGATCTCTTGGGTGTACTGGAGTCTGCAGAACACTGTGCATCCTTTTCATTCCGGAGTAGAACCATTGAGTTCAGATCATCATAGAACATTTTTACATGTATGAAAAACAAAAAATAATGTGTATTACAGTGAATACACAAAGGCATTCCACTTCTCAAGTTTAATTTATCAAAATAAAAAGCCAAGACATTTTGAAATTTTGCCATTGTATTCTCAGTTGAGCAAAGTCATAGCAGGGTTTGTCTGTACTACACAGGCTACTGTACACAGAACCTACACGTTACTGTACACCGAACCTACACGTTACTGTACACATAACTGTATTTTCACTGCCATTCTACTATAGATACTATACAGAATTTTCAAGGCAATCTAGAAATTCAAATAACGCTCAGCAAGTCAGTCTTTATCAGTGCAACCTTGATATCTTGAGTGCATATAGCAGAGAATTCGGGCTGTAGTGTTTTTACATGTGCAGCTGTCATGAAAGGACAAATAAATATTTTTATAGGTATTCTTGCTCATATCACGGCTACACTAGATCAGAGCCAAGTTCCTGACTTCAGCTGTCTTCAATTACAGTAATAGATGTGTTTTAGAACTACAAATATGAACCCATTACTTAAGATGATCTCTTACATTATGTTCAGTTCAGACAAAACTTTGTTCATGTTACCTTGAATACCACTTAAAATACGTAGGAGTCTGAAAATTGGACAAACATGTTTTGTTATCCTCTGCATCGTTTCACATGTACAAGTATGTAGATGGGCATGCTCAGTAGCTGGGATTTAGAGTTTCCTCTTTGAACCCCGTACCATCACAAAGAAAATTTGTTTGGTTTATATATTGTCATTAACCATGGCTTCTGTTTGATATCCATGTTTTCATTGCTCGAAACATTCTTTGTAAACCAAGTAATTGACAATCAGAGACATCAACAAACATCCAACAATTCTGATCAGTACAATGTTCATTTTGATCACACTGTTTTCACTCCTCTGAAACCTGACATAGCATTGCAACTTCACATACTTAGGGCACTTGGAAGTGTCTATACTCTGCAGTGAATTTCTTCAATATTTTGTGAATCATTCTCTGTGAAGTATTCCATCAATCATCGACCCAGAGTTGCTAAATATCTCACCAACTTATCAACCAACCTATCCAAGAGGTTGGAGGTTGCTCTAATGACAAAGGTCAAAGGTGTCGTCAATATTTTGATGATGTTAAATATGGTTGAATAACCCTCTCATTGCAGGTGTTATTGCAATGTCACCACTTTCATTGGAGTACAGATAGACAAACATTTTGAAATATAGGTTTTAGGGGAGTGGAATCGACTCTTTGTCCTCTACAATAAAAATTGAAATAGAAAGCTAGATTTATGGTAACAAAATATTTATGAATGATATTGCTTCATTTCAAGTGATATCAATGTATTATATGACAATAGATGTCAGAGATTTCCTGCTTGGACAAATCTGCTTCAGCAAATAAAAACAATCAAGCATTTTACTACAGTCAATATTATTTTTATTTGACCAAAGTGATTTGTAGACGTTTTGTCAAATTTATAAATTACATGTTTATCGTTAGAGGTAGCAAGCATTTTTCAAAGGCCCAACTCACGTGCAATGAATTCTGTAGTTATCATTGAAATGAGTTTGGGGGAGATAACAAACCTGTATATCGTACATTTCACAGACTGTGATCAAAGGATACACGTGTCCTTTGTACTTCTTGAAGTACACTTAAGGTAATATGTGCTTCGAAAGTGAAAGACTTAACAATTTCCTCAGTAAACTTTCATTCTCTTACCAACTCAAGATTAACAATCAGGGGTCATCATGAACAGTTTGGTTCTAGAGAAACAAATTACCTAACATTGACCAATATTTGAAATTCAAAATTGCCACTACCCGAGTGATAACTCTATGGGGAAATAATCCAATTTTTGAGTTTCAAAAGAATAAGCCAGTGAAAACTTTATTTACTCTGTGAGCTTCACATGAGCCCCACAAGTGATGGACCAAAATTGTATTGTAAAAGTTTTTGAGTCTTGATTTATGTTGCCAAGGTGCATTCTAACCTTAATTTTTATTTTGTCAACAGTCATATGAATGTCTTTTCAAATGTGACAAGGCTTCAAATGTTTTTTAGCAATATATGGTTTGCAGATCCCCACCCCCTCCAAAGTTGACCATTCCCTCCCGAGATCAAATGGTCAGTCCCTAATGTATTCTCTGTGAATCAGTTTAGCTATTTTCTCCAAATAGGGAAAATTTTACCGTTTAATCAGCCAAATTAGATCGCAGAGAAAGTTTACAGAACAGAAGGTTGTATGCTATCATGAATATCAGTGAAATAGTAAAAGACCGATCAATGGCTATACAGAAACTGGAGTGCGTAGATTGATAATATCAATGGGTCATCTGTTACACCTGTCGTAGAGATGATTTTGTTTTATCCCATTTCATGCCATGTCGTAGTCATGCCTACATTCCCATAGCTGATTTGCCAGGAAGGAAAATGGAACATAATACAAGCCTAGGATTGTAAGCAATTTAAAGCCCTGTGCAGACTTAATCCAAAAATCTAGCAACATATTTATGTAATCCAAAAATCTAGCAACATGTTTATATAACGATTGCAATTTCAAAGGAGAACAAAAGACAGAAACACCTCATAATCTTCTTAACACCATAGTTAATCTTGATCCCGGGCCTTTTCGACCCCGGGTTTAAGTACAAGACAACTATGTCTTTTCATCCATACTATTGAATGTACAGTTGTATCAATGCAGAAAACTAATTAGATGTGTATGCAAGACAACCAAACTAGCATTCTAAACCACTAGATCCATCTTGACAGTGGTTCCAAGTCACGATAAAAATAACACGTATCACCCTGCCATATTTTTTTATTGTCCAAAAATCTGCAAAAGAAAATTGACTACAAACAGAATTACTCAGCGTACACCCATTTTCCCTGCATTCTAACTTTTTTCGCTTTCAATAAAGATAGAATTTGGTCAAGGAACAGAATTCAAGAAATACTATAGAAGAAAAAGAGATCGCCTAAATTTATAAAGCATTATATCTGACATACATGTATATGAAATTAAATTTCTATATCAGAGTAAAATTGCAGAATATTTGAATTGTTTTGTCCTGAAGCTTGCCAGCCTTGCCTTGGACAATTACCTTGATTCTTGATGTCAACTGTCATGACATGTTTCAAAATCTCTCTCTGCTTTATCTAATTGTCACGGCTGGTTTTTATATCTACAAAAGTGACATTTTAATTTGTATAAGTGTAGCATGCACTTTATTTTCACTAGCTTTGATTTCAACCGCTTTTGTTTTCAAGAATGTTTTCTTTATGTCAATGTTCTGCATTAAAAGAGCATGTCCAGGTAACAGTTGTATGTAATGTGATAAAATTCACAATTCGACATTTTTTCATTGAGGGGGTACAGGGATGATGAATGGTCAAAACAGATGTAGGTCAGTGAGTTTCTGGGTAGTAGAACAGTTAAACAGGAATATCATCTGAATTACATATTCAAGATCAAGGTAAAGATCTGATGTAAATTACATTTTATAAACAGACTTGTAAACACTGGGTCAGGCAAATAAATTCTGTTTGGGTTTTTCATTACTATGAAAAAGGCCAGAACATCTCTAATAGACGCCATTACTGCATTGAACATGTGAAACATTGGTATTTATGCTGACTCAGTGTGTGGACAAGATGCATTGATATCTGTGAAAATTTATTGAAAGCGATAGTGTAAATGCAAAAATTGTGAAGAACATAGTCTTGTATTTTATAGTAATATTTATTTATTGTCACTTTGTAGAGTTTTGACTATGTTGTAAATAGAATTACTTTCCACATTAACAGCATTGAAATGTAATGTTGCCAGCCAGCCCATACACCAAATTGTGTTTTTATGTTTATGTAAATTGTAAGTTGTATAGCGAGGTTTAGGTCAAGGTCACGATGGGTCACACGATTGCATCGGAACATTTGGTCACCGTCCCTTCACCCACGATTTGGTAGACGGCCCCGTGAAATAACGGTACATCCAGTATTACAGTAGGTGTCAATGAGTTTTAATCTGTTTACCTGTGGCTGGCTAGCGGGGTCATAGTTATGTAATGCACAACAAAGTAGTCCTCGCAACAGTGCAGTGAGGAATATGTACAAGTGGAAATAAACATATGAGATACCCAAACCACCGAAGCAGAGTTTATTTTGGAAACTTACTACTTACCTCAAAGGTGTGGCATACGAAGCCAGTGCGCGCCCACGCGTCAACTTACAAAACAGAAACTCGTCAACTTACAAAACAGAAAACACTAACTTGTTTTATCGCCTTGTGGCTTCTACTATCTCAGCTTGTGTACACTTTATTTCAAACTTGGTATGTTTGCCACACCTGGTATACCTGCCATGTCATGACACGCGTCACTAGCCGGCCGGGCGGCCTGCTATTAGTATTATGCTATTCAGCCCTATTGTCAATTTCTAATTTTGGCGCGATTTTTTTGTGGGCATGCGTACTCCATTTCCAAAGTCTTTCTGACTCTAACTGAACCTCACGTACGAAAGTTGTTTTGGGAATATGGAACAATCAAAAAACCGGCGTTGCTTTTCAGACATCGAGCATACGTCATCCGTCACTATGAAAATACGATTAAGAATTACTAGGAATCATGGTGAAACTTGTTGACAGAATGATCTTTCGGAAATAAATTACAAAACAAAATTCTGGACTAAACGTCAAGGACTGTAAAGAGATGCAATTTCAATAGATACTAAATAGACTACCTTACGATAATTGTGAGCGTCAGGTTGAAACAAGGGAGGTTTGAAAGGTAATAGTATTAATGAAAGGTAATTCCATAATTAATATGGAAAGGAACGGTAGTTCTCTTTTTTGAAAATGTGGTGGCCCTGAAAAGGGCCGTTTGGTTTGGGTGTGACGAGTGAAGCCCCGACCGCTTACTTCTTCTTTTGGGCTTTGGGTTTCTTGGCCTTAGGCTTAGCTGCCTTTTTGGCGGGCTTTGCTGCCTTCTTAGCTGCCTTTGGCTTCTTGGCAGCTGGCTTCTTGGCTGGCTTCTTGGCTGCTGGCTTCTTTGCTTTCTTTGCCTTTGGTTTCTTTGGCTTCTTGGCCTTCTTTGCCTTGGGCTTCTTGGGCTTCTTAGGCTTCTTGGGCTTCTTTGGCTTCTTGGGCTTCTTCTTCTTCTTCTCCACCTTGGCCTTGGGGTTCAGCTTGAAGCTTCCTGAAGCACCCTTGCCTTTGGTTTGGACAAGAGCTCCCTTTGCAACACCAGTCTTCAAAGCACGACGGATGAATGGGGCGAGCTTATCGATGTCAACTTTGTAGTTGGCTGCGATGTATTTCTTGATCGCCTGCAGAGAGGAACCGTTGCGCTCCTTCAAGTTGGCAATGGCAGCGGCTACCATCTCACTGGTCTTTGGGTGAGCAGGAGCTGCTCTTGGCTTTTTGGCCTTAGCCGCCTTCTTTGGTGATTTTGCTGCATCAGACATCTTGAATGCTTCTGTTGTGAACCAGAATGAATTCTGAATTTCCCGCTGAACCTGTCCGTAATTTATTCACTCTTCGCGGACGTCGAAGGAAACACCAAACAATCGCGACCGCAAGTTCTGCCAGGGTCACGCACAAGTGCACCGAGATGTGTTTCCAACATTTTTCTGAAATGATCGTTCGTGCATAAAATGTGAATTTTCGGAGGATTTTCACACCTTTCCCAAAAGTAGACACTCTAATCTATCCAACGCTGTGAAAATGGTTGACAATCAGCTTGTCTATTTAGGTTTTTGAGATGTGTGAATTTGTGCGAAGTAGGTGTGAAATGTGTGACCTCAACTTCAGGCCAAATTTTTCACGAAAATGTGTATTTTCCCAAATTTTTTTTTACAGTTTACCGTATTTTATAGTCTTTTGATTTAAAATAGCAAGTTATGCTCGACAAACTAAAAGTTTCTATGTATTTTTTTCGAGTTCGAAAAAATGTTAACAAACACAAATCGGCCATGTTTTGTCATTGAAACGCGCGCAACAGTTTGCTTAGCTCGACGGCACATGCGATTTTCTCAATTTTATTGAGCACATTTCCCTCATATCGCATAGGAAACATCCACAACTTTAAAATATCGAATGTTTTCTCTGAAATCGAGAAAAAATATGGGAAAACCCGCACAATATTCGATACTTCCTGTATTGTTTACGCCTGTTGCCCTCTCGGTATTATATGCATACATTACTGCGGCAAATTCGCTAGTATCCCGGTCCCCGAACATGAAAATCGCCCTCGTTTTCCCATTTTTTGTGAACTGTCATTGCAAATGTTGGTAGAGGTATTCCAAATGATGTTTTTGACGTATACAGAAGTCATTTGTGTACTGTAGAACTTTTTAAAGGATGTTTTTCGCTCTTTATTTTGGGCCCGTAAAGTCACCGATCGATTCGTTAGAAAGTCCCGTTGACATATCTAGTGCATATGGAACGAGGCGACACTTTCATGGCATTTGTACACCGATATATTTCCTTCTTAAGATATTTTAATCATTAAAATATACTACACTAATTTGAGTCCTTGATACAGTACATTTATTATCACGTCTCTTCGAGGGACTGTGATGACAAGCCGCGACCACTTTGCACTGTTTACATGAATGCGCGCCAAATTAAACGATTCGGGAGAGACGTGATAGGTGGGTTGTTTTGCAAAACATAACTTTGTCCAAACAGCACATGAAGAATGCTTTTCCTGGTAAAATTTTCTCTCTTCAAGTTAACACTGACATGAAGCAAAATCTAACAGTTCTTCTCGTGGAAATGTGGCACTACCAAGTAAATTCATACCAAAGAGTACGTGTCTGTACTGGTTATTCGACTTTGACTTCCGTATGTTACCGGAAAACTGGCTTTGCTATTTAGCCGAAATACAGAGCTTTCCAAATAACTTGCAGTGGCATGAACAAGCTAATCAGGCATTTTATGCATTCACAGATATGAGAACTTAGCATGGATATTTTCAGCAGTCGTCGAATGATTATCTGTCGTTTCTTAATATACACCAGCGAAGACCGCAGATAGTATACGTAGGCCTATTATTTGCATGACATGACCCTTCACAGCACGTCCATTGTGCATTTGACAATAACGGCTGCATGAATGTAAGTGCCTGCAGTGGTCAGTAGGGCAGGGTAGCATTTGTGTTCATTGTACATTGCAAGGTACATTTTAGTTATTCTGGCTGGGGTCGGCCGTCAAACTTAAGAAGATGATTCGAAATGTGTTAACTACAAGAGGGGAGGTCATGTTTTTTTCCACAGAGACCAGAGAAGGCGCTCGATTTTCAAAAGTGTGCATTTACGGACCTATTCAAATAAGCTTTGTACAAAATAAGCTTATTCTTGAACTGATTTTCCATAAGCTTGTGTTTTCATTCGCTTCATGAACATTGATATTAGGGTCAAAGAGCCTAACAATATATTGCCTTTGGTAAATCTGTAAAGGCACTTCTTGCCATTCGTAAAAAGAGTACAAAATAATGGGTGAATGGGAAGTTTTAGCTGAGGTATGTAAGCCAGGCCATTGGTTAACGATTTATGTTATGTAAAACGAGGACATGGCGTCTGTCATACGTTCACTTAGTGTTGTTTGATGTATGTACTGTTGATTATATCTCACTGTTATTCAAGAATCGGACAGTCTTATTATGCAAAATGTCAAGTGAAGAATATAAGCAAAATAAAGTGTCTTTCCTTTGTTTTTAATAATTAATTAGTGTTGAACATGAGTAACACGATTGGAACTAATTTTGGATAATTGGATGGTGAAGTAATGTCTTTAAAATCTGCAAATGTAAGCTATAAATCTGCTTTTCTTTTTACGTTACACACTTGTCTTTATGAGTAATTTGTAATATTGCAACATTCATCTATAGGGGACCTAACATTTTTGAGAAATTTGAAAAATATGAAGATCCAATTATCCCAAAATAGTTCCAATTGTGTTGAGTAAGAAATATGTACAATGTACATATTTTGTACTTTAACTAAACTTATTTCTAACTGAATATTACATGTAAGCTTATACATATATAGAAGAATATCTTCGAGAGAGTATCGCCGTGCAGTGGTCACAGTAACCCTTTTCAAATAGTTTGACACTTTGTGTGATTGCAATATTGTGATCTTTCGTTCTGAACTCCCTTGAGCAGGAGTAGTAGTGGGTATACCCAGGCCTGCAACATTTCCTACATGGCCTTAAGCTTACATTCTGGTATATTTGGTTGTACTTGATTGTATTCAAAACTGACCCCTTTTCTACAGGGAAATGGATTTGTGCGAAAATGTGCAGTTTTGCTTGAAAGTGGACAAAAATTGCTTATTAAGTGCAGATTTAGTGAATATGGTTGGAATCTGGCAAAGAAAGGGAACAAGCGAGCCGGGCAAGTGAGAACTAAATAATTACAAATGATGTAGGCTACTATGAGTTTAGCAAGGAAAAATACACAGAAGCTGGATACGTATGAAGTTGGTTGTTGTCCTTCAATTGAACGTTTGTGCACAGAAACGCTAAAAAACGTTAACAAGACTCGATCATGGCATATTATCCGATAAGGCACTGGAAACCGTGATGGGATGATTGGGCGGACGACTTTGAATACATCATTGATTGATAAGACTAAACTATATGACCCTGATACTGTGGCACACACCGGGAAGCTGGTGCATGTTGATGCAAAAACCTGATATGCATAGTGTACAAAAAGATTTTTCACTCCACCCTAACCACCCCTACAAAAGTATAGGCCAACTCTGATGCATGTAGATAACGAAGATACTTGTACTCAATAAAATTGGTAGCAGCAGCAGTGATGAAGAACTTCATGAATTTTTCACGGCAGTGTACTGTATATACCATACAGTAAAGCAAACCTCTTGTCGTTGTGAACGCAAAGTTGGTACATGTACTGTATTGGTCAGCGTTATCGTTGAAACTTGATTTAAATTCCAGATTCAAATTGGTTTCATATGTATGTACAGACTGTGATGTCAAGCCATAGACAGTAGAAGCGATCGTCTCCAGCTAAATACGGATCATTTACCCATCTGTAAATGATGACCAGGTTACCGATAAAGCCATCAAATTTACTCGAGTAAATTTTTATCACCCTCAAAGTGTATTATCAATTTTCTTTTTGATTGGGTATGGGAGTACTGATTTGAACACAAAAGTTTGCCTTCCCACCCCCGTTACGATAATACAAAGCTCCTGACAGACTGTAGTTTACCGCGCAATCATTTGTCGATGTACTTCAATTGGATCACTGCCAAAAACAAACGAAAAGGTATAATATAGACCTTCACCAGGACTAAACTGATGTGAAATCTCACTTGTATTGAAAATCATATATCGTTAAGTTTGTCTTCTTCAAACTCGAGAGAATTGTATTGCGTATTACACTTGAGACATATCACGTCACGGTTTTTTTCTTTTCTTTTCTGGGCGGAAAACAGCTTATATCGATCATGAATTTTAGCGCCAAAATAGATGGTTGTTCAACCGCCAAACAGTGGTCGTCCGCTCGCTATTTCCACGTTGGTATTTTACGACAAATCCAGGCGCATCGTCTTAAGACATCAGAACGACGAGTCATTTTCATTTTTAACCTCATCTTTTGAACAAGTTTTGATTTCGATTGACGCATATGCTAGATACACATTGTACACGTACGTAATACTGTTCAAGATTACAACACAACCTAACACAATATAGTTATTACATAACTCGCAAAGCCATGAATAGCGGAGAAATCGTTACTTAAACACATAAACTTTCCCGCCTTATCGAAATGGAATCATGTTGTTTCTCGTGAATCAAATAAAACTGCATAATCTAGGACCAGATATAGCTGATATTAACAAGTTTTTTTATCGTGATGTTATTACTAAATCCGAGAACAATTTTTTTTTGCATATTTGTGATTACATATTCATGGGTTGGATAGTCTTCTATGACCATATGATTGCTTCAAAGCTGCTTTTTCAAAAACGGGGAGTGATTGAAAAAGTACGGAATGCTTGAACATTTTATCGTAAGAAGAGGAAATTGGAAAGATTTGCTATTTATGAACTTGAGAGCTGAAATTATTTAGTGTCATAATGACCCCAAATTACATCATAAGGGTATGTGTCTATCTAGGAAAACTATCTCTAATTTTAAAGAGCGGAGCCAGTCGTACCGAGAAGGAAATCCGTAAGCAACAAGCTCATATACAATCAATATCGACAGAACCATCGTCCATGACAACCGCCAAGAAATTTAAAGATGACTTTCAAATACATGCCAGTATATGTATTGTCTCGGAGATTTTCCTTGTTCAGAATATTCAAATTACATTCAAATTAAACTAAAAGTCAAACAAGAAGTCGTGAGCGTAATAATCAAGTATTATTTTGACGGGTTAAGCAGTCTTTCGTCAACAACTTTTCATTTTTGGGCCCATAATGAAGGATTATTTTGACGGCTTAAGCGGTTCTTCGTCAACAACTTTTCATTTTTTGGTACGAAACCATCCATCAGTCATCAATGGATGAGAAACATGACAGTTGTTTAGTAATGATACTGTGCTGAGTATGTAAAGGCGATGACACATCAGACTGAAATCTGTCAGGAATTGATACTTCACAATGGAAAAGTTGACCGACTCATTCAGATGAGGTGACTTTACAATATCAAGGTAGAAAGGCAGATCAGGATCGTTTATTCGGACTCTCTTCAGGCCCTGTGGTCGCTACTCGTTTCGAAGCTTTTAACGTATACGTTATGTAGTTTTAGTGAAAATAAAAAAAAAAATCGATTTTCCCCGTAGAGTGACACTGGGATGGCGGCCATTTTGAATTTCAAACATCGGTTAATGTTGGGTAATTTGTTTCTCCAGTACCAAATTTGCACGGTGATCCCTGGCCTCTGTTCTTTCTTTGTAAAGAGAATAAATGGAAGATCGTCGAGGAAAATTTGAGCAAGAGCTTTAGTCTTTTTTTCAGTTTCGCGGCGCGTACTACCTCGATATTATTTCAATCTTTGATGAAAGTCAAGAAAATCGCTGTTACAAACGCAATGGTTGGCAAGTGAGTCTATCACGACGAAATTGTTATAAGTTTTCGCCGTTTTCGAGTCTGAGTTTTCCCGCATATTTCTCAGGCTGTTTGCAAGCGCCTGCACAGTTGATGATGTGGTGTTGACAAGACCACTGAATATCAGTGAAATATTTCGGCTCAAGCGTCGATAGCATGCATCGGGGCATTTGCCTCTCTACACCGTTGTTCAAGTCTTATCATGCCGTATCTCGTTTACACTTGCTCAGATCAGTTTTGACACGGTCCACAAAGAGTCCGGTCGAGATCATGCCAGACTAGCCACCGGCAGTGGATAGGCACACGTGACCTTGACGTCATCGCCTTGACAGTCCAGGGCAGGTAGCTGATTTGATTTGCTATGAAATGTTATTCAGTATGGCCTCATATTCTTCAGTGTCGAAACACAAACGAATAAATTCCTAATGTCTTTCATATTTATTGTTCCTTTCCCATATTTCTGAAAACATTTCAACGTGCATACTCCACCATAGTTTCTCGCACGTTTTTGTATATGCATGACTCACCATAGTGAATAAATTCTTTTCGAAGATGAGAAAATAAGGTCCTATAGAATCATTAGTTCCACATCTGTCTCCCTCAAATTTAAGGGTTTGGATATCGATGACATAGCTATAGCTCAAAACATTCTGCATCCCTTTGAAATATACTTCCAATAATGGTATTGACGGTATAAACTCGTTACGGTCGAATCTGAACTTTGAGATTAATGGATGCAACTGAGTATATATACTCTTCGTTTAATCTATTTCCGCTTTGAGCAGAAGGAATGGTTTGAGATTAATGGATGCAACTGAGTATATATACTCTTCATTTAATCTATTTCCGCTTTGAGCAGAAGGAATGGTTTGTTTACTGATTTCAAGAAGAACAGCTGGAAAAAAATGACAGGTTTCAGGAAGGGGAGGTCACTGCAAACACTGTCTTGCGATACTTGACACTCCGTATCCCCCTCTACTGCCTCGGTATCGGACACCTGCTATCATCAGTTTTCACTAAAGACAATAGAACAAAGCAAAGCCGGTTTGTAAACATCGACAAGTCTGGCACGTTTCAGTTCCACGTAACACACATTGTGTATTCCTTTGGCACGCTTTCCCGACACGTGCACGGCACTGAATCGGACCACAGTACCTCGAGGGAACGTGATGGGGATAATCCCAAAAGCTATCATTCTCCGGCCAAGTTAGGGATGCACCATTTAAACATTGGGAGGAGACGGTGAAATATGAGAAGAAATATGCTGAGTCGAATATTTCAAGATATGCTGTCTATGCAAAAATTCCCTCTTGACTTGGAAGAGGAAATATTTCTTTGAAAAATATGAGTATTTTTCATGGAAAACTCAATATCCGTCACATCGAGCTGTCACTTGTTGTTTTCCTCCCCCATAGCAACGACCCCTTCTCCGATCTCTACTATTTTTTAAAACTTTTATTCACAAAGTATCACGCTTCCGACTCAAGTCTCGTTCGCCTTCTCCGCTTTTTACGACCAAGTTTACCGTTGGTCACCATGACCTTGCGAGCAGATTTCATCTTCATAAGGCAAGCGATAACCTGCGGTATTCGTTATCAACACTTTAAGATGCACGTGACTTATAAAACGGCTATATATAGCCAGCCCCTCCCACTCACAGGTGGTCATTGACATAAAAATATTGGACGACAATGTACGACGACTGAGTTGGCAAAACAAACAGTATTAAGATATTATTCATATTGAATCATTCGACATGTAAATATGCATGGAAAGGATTTTAGGCTTATTTAATCACCATGTAAACTAATCACTTCACGTTTGAGGACGAAGAAGAACGAAAGGTCGTTATGTACCAAGCATTGATCAAGGTTCGCGATATACTTTGAATCACTCGTAAATCCATTCAACGTTTATGGCTGCTGTTATCTACCTTTTACCATCGCGACATACTATAATTTATACACTATATAAAATGGGCGATCACTGCTATGCTTAATGGCGCCCTTCGCTATCCCTGGCTTTCACGATGGTGAATGTGTGAAGAACACCTCAACACTTTGTTGATCCATTGCTCTGTATTGAAACTTTTTATCAATTAAATAAATTTATTCCATGCTTGATGATAAATCTGATGATTAGTTTGGGCCTTTTTACTCTTCGTCGTTTCATTTTACAAATTATGTAAACCACAAAGTACTTTTACGACGAGTTACTAACAAATAACATGAGTGAAAGAAGTCAGGGGTGAGTTACGTCTCCAACTGATCTTACCCATTCTGTCCCTTTCCTCCACCCATCCCACCCGTCCCCCGCCACAGAAACTTTCCTAATCATCATGATGATAACTTTTCTCCATGCCTTTTGTAAAGAACAACAAGAAAGCGTGTTACGACGCGCACGTGGGTATTTGAGAGGGACCCATAGCGAACGAGGGCATGTGGTTGAGCTCAGAGAAATACCTTGGCGTTGAGCTGTAAAATCAATGAACGCATATCCATGTCTTATTACGCGCTTGGGCCTCTACACTCATTGGTCAGGAGGGCGAAGGTTTGGGAAATTCTCTGAATAAACAGAGAAAACGTTATCTTACGATGGAAGCTTGGCAAGAAGAGAGACAATTAAAAGTAAAATCATATCAGTTACGACACCACTTTGATATTGCACCACGCGTGTGCAAGAATCGCTTCACCTCGTGATTTTACGGTAAACCAAATTGAGCCTTGAACCGTCCGTGGCGTTTTATGAAGCAATGGTTCATTGAGCAGAGGGTTTACAGAATGTGGAGAAGTTCTCTAGTTTTTATCATCCACCGTCCATTATCTATCGTTCTTACTCGTGTTTGGTCTTTAAGAAACCTGGCAACTGTCTTCGCTTTCTTTATAACTATTTTTTTGTTTTTGTGAGACAAAAAAATTTATCCAATGTGTATCTGACGTATTGTTCATAAATTAATTGTTGTAGTAATTGCATGCCTGCTTAAACATGCTGGGATCAATAGAGTTCACGTTACATTACTCAGCCCCACAATACCTGTAATGTCCACAAAAACTTGCTTGGACAATACAATCAAACAATGAGCCTAATGAATTGTGCCATTAAAACAAAAAGCGAGTGCTATACTGTTCATGCCCTCATCGTCTTGAAGTTCTGTTGGTGAACAGAAAGCATTTTTTTCTGAAAGGTTTCCATTTAGTCATGTAGAGAGATACCTGTCATCACAATAGGAGGATGGTTCGGTAATTGAAGTGGGGATTGTAGACAGGTTAGAGTTCACCGTTGCTGAGACTAAAGTCACTACTGTTTAGATTGCATGGCCTTCACAACCGCATGGAAATGAATAAGGGTATAGCGGCGACGAACAGATATCGTCTTGTAGTTGCGTCGACGGTGGAAGGCCAAACTGCCTCTCTCAAATAACATGTCGAAATACCTGTAGTGTTCGATGTTAAAATTAACACAGCCTGTATATGTGAAAGTGTGTGCTATTTTCGACAGTTGAATGCCAGTCAGGACCAGACTTCGTTTGTGAACAATAACACAGTTACAGACACTTCGTGTTCGTGTCGGCTTCATGGACGATCTGCCCAATGTTCGGTATTTTAAATTCCTAAACGTTCCGAAAAATTGGGTAAAAGAGATACTCTCTCTCGTCACGTATGCCGAGCTCGTACTTTCAAATTTGAAATATGAGGCAAATTAACGAACAGGTCTCACAAGCAAATTCTTCATTAGAGTAAAGACATGATAGGTCCATTACATCCTTGCTTCATATTTGAAAAGAGTCGGTTGATCTCAATCACAAAAACCACAGCCTCCTCCATCATCAAAAACGCAGCTTAAACAGCCAGATTCAAGCAGGAGATACCTATAGCATTATTTTTTTTTAATTTGAAGGTACTTTTCTTCATTCACAATCACTATTATCCACATTGTGTTGAAGTAAGTACGACAACTTTGCTTTGAATTCTGCTTCTGTCCGGTTCTTGGACAAAATTCACATTGCATCATGTGTTTCTGCTTTTGCAGCATACAGCTTTACAAACCAGCGGGATTCAAAGACTGACTTAGGTGAACCCTGGATAATTTAACGCTTGGTTCATTGTGCTATTTGTACTTTGTCGCCGATAAAAAAAGTGGTTAGCTGCCCCGTAGCGTGAGAAAGTCTGCCGGCAAATCGACTTGATCATTACATAACCGTACCATCATTACGCAACCCAGCTCAGGTTTTCTACATCTCGCTTTAACAAAGATTGATTGACAATTCGACTACAGGTTTAAATCGATTTTCAAGCTTAAACCCTGCCACAGGCTATGAGTACAAAAAAAAAACTAAGCAAGTATGATTTCTAATTTTTTTCTTCCTAGAGTCCTCACTCTACCGAAGTCAGCTCCCTCAACGTGAATTACGTGTATAGAGATGCTCCCTAAGTGCGTCAATACGTATGGGTATGCCAATTCCAGGTAACAGAACAATAACATGTAATGGGGGCTTCACTCATCATATTTGTCCGTGGAGAATTGGCGTCGACAGATTTACAAAACATATTACTTAGATGATAGTTCGTTTTGCAGAGTGTCGGTCGAATCATAAGTAATTTGTTGGCTCTAACTTCTAAGTTTGTTTTGCTCGCGGCCTGGAAGCGAAAAAAATAAATCGCCAAATATCCGACGGAATGGGGTTAATGGTCCATCACGTGGATAAGTGTCGGAGTGGAACTTACAGCATTTCAAACGACAAGAGCAAGTTTAAGCTGCCAAGGCGTCTAACGCTGACTATTATTCAATTTCCGTGGATCTGCTTGCATCATCGGTTAATCCACAGTCATCCGTAAGCGCAGTGGACCAACAGTGATGGCAACACCACATGAACGGTCAGAGCACTTGCGTTCTGTGGTGAACTGTATGTGGCCCATGTTGTGCTGTATATACCTATCTGCTTCATACTGCCAGACTACAGACGGTTTGTCCCACTTGTCTGCATCGTACACACTGTATGTACACCCGAAAATTTGCGTTCTCACAGGAAACTTTTAGATATTTTATGGATATGAATCCCGAGATCACTTATCAAAATTAAAGTTACACAAGACCGTCATAGTAACGCCAGGTTATGCTATCACATGAAGATTTAGTATAAATGTGTATAGTATGATCATATTCTGATATTCATTGTTGTTTCACAATTTCAATATAAACCTCCAAAGTGTAATCTGCAAACACTCTGACACTGACACAAAGCAGTATTTCGGTCTCACGCATTACGAAAAGTCGTATCGGGCTTAGAAATATTGTCCCGGAACCGACAGAGCTCTTTGACAGAACACAGCGCCTGAACTATCTGTTTGCAGAAACTTTGAAATGTCTGAAGATAATTTTACTCATTATAGGTATCTGAACGTTGAAATAATTATTCTTCTTATCAAGTCATTCGCAGGTAGACCTGAGGAATAAGTCGTGCGCACGGCACTCACTCTCCATTATAGGGTATTTTTATAATCTAATGCCCTCGACTCTTTCTTTTGACCGTCGTCCGAAGGCAAATAGACTGAGTCGAGGGCTGTAGACTAGGTATTTTAATGAACATTAACAGGTCCTGGAGTTGAACCCTAAAAATGCTGCTAGTCAGTATCTGTTGCCGCAAATCTATGTCAAAGGTCACTGCGCTCTGACAAGCCCCGGTCAACACACTAGTCAAGACAACTCACTGAGGTACATGTATGCTTTTGTAACAAGGCCCTAATTTCTCACCGCTGAGAATTTCTGCCCGACCGCAATCTCATTCAATATCGAATTTTCCGCATGACCTATTGATGATCTGTGCTACACTGAGCTGGTAAATTGCCAATGTGAATAGACGAAGTACGAGGCGTTTATTGCGGTCATGATAAGTTAATGGAAGTAGAACTGGATAATGATAATGGTCTCTTTACAAACGTTTCCAGGCGACAACGATCTTTATGACCAGGGTTTATCATTCTGCTCAATGTAATGAGCAACGCGACGTATTTAGTTGTACAATGGTTTGCTGAATAATTTCAACCATCATTAAGCCGCACACAGAATGTGCACACACGTGTTTGTATGTACCAATACCAGTATATACCTTAAAACAAACAAACAAACAAACAAAAAACAAACATACATAGATACATACACAGATACATACATAGATACATGCATACATACATACATACATACACACATACATACATACATGCATACATACATAGATACATACATGCATGCATGCATGCATGCATGCATGTATGCATGCATGCATGCATGCATGCATGCATGCATACATACATACATACATACATACATACATACATACATACATACATACATACATACATACATACATACATACATACATACATACATACATACATACATACATACATACATACATACATACATACATACATACATACATACATACATATCATTTAATTGTCTGGAGTTGTTTTGGCACATTTTTGTGTAGTTACCCCTTACTAAACGGTCTGATTCTTCTCACACTTTTTTTTTGTCTTCCATAAAAGTACAACAACCTATATCTGTTTTGGCAAAAGTGGATAATATCTAGTTGCCGATTGATTTGAAAGGTCACAAAAGGTCACCCCTGAAAAAATGGTCAAGTAGGTCATTTGTGCATCCAGGGAAGTTATTTGAAATGTTGGTCAGTTTTTTGATCATGTACATAACTCCTGGTAATGCCATCTTGATATCCCACCGTGCAGAGTGACCTGGATTTTGAATTACGCCACATTGCTACGCAAGAAAACAAGGATTTTTCCAGGGTTTACAAATATCACGTTCCTTATTTTGACATTGTTCCAACCGGCGTTTTGTTTGCCGATATTGTCACCGAACTCATGCATTCATAAGCAAGTTAGCGTGACATTGCAAACGATGAAAGCGCGATCTCCCATAACATTACTGAAAGCACAGTATCCGCATCTCAGGGCAGTCTTGTCCATTTTTATACCATTTTGCAAGCCAGTTTTGCCGGTCAGAATTCGAAATATGCGAAGAAAGCGGTCGACAAAACAAACCTTCAATCCTTCTAAGGAGAGGACCATTAAATCTTGGGAGGGGAGGTCAATATAGCCAACACAATCGGAAGAGAAACCATTGATCTGAAAAACGTGCAGCAAGAAACTCTTTGCAAAACATTCAGATGAAAGCCAATAAAGCGATGTGTCAATTTTGAAAGAGTAGTATATGCTTGCCGTACAAAATTCGGTTGAATAGTCTGTCCGATTTTGGAACATTACAAATATTGCATGACAGAATCCTGACCACCCTCTCAAAAGATATATGGTTTATCCCTCACAGATCAATCATAATTGACACAATTTGAATTCAAAGGTTATTTATTAGATGACAAGGAAAACAGAATTGCGACTCTGTCTCTACAAAGCAATTATTGGATTGGGACGACGCAAATCAAATAACGAAGACTGAGACGAACAGACTACACTACTGCCATAGTAAACCGATGATGATGATGATGATGATGATGATGATGATGATGATGATGATGACGATGATGATGATGATGATGATGATGATAACGATGATGTTGATGATGTTGTTGATGATGATGATGATTAAGAGGAGGAGAAGGAGGAGGAGAATGTTGATGGTAGTGAAGTGGTGGTAGTAGTGTTGATATTGTAATACAGTATTTGCATCGCTGTTTGATTACTTTCCTCATAAGCACATGAAAAGCTAGAATCAGGGGTATTAATTGCAATGAAAGTTGACACTTGAGATATATCGTGTATGTATAAACCCTCTTTTTTTCGAGGGTCTATGGTGTAAATTACACACCTCGTAACTTCTAGATCAATGATTAAGTAATCTGTTACGGTTTAGCGTAGTTATGGTAGCTCTAGTGCAATTGACACAGATTGCTGATGGTGATAGAATTCCTCACCGTGTTCGGGGACTCCAGTTTGTATCGTGTATCGATACGCTGTACGATACGGGGTCACCCTCTACAACTACTATCAATTAACCTGCAACAGATGTTTGCCTTGGAGTTTGTTAAGGAATGCTTGCCTTTCTATTCTGCCTGATGATCTGAAATTAAACTTTGCAGTCAGCTCAGCGTACAGACAATGTGAACATACCTGATGAACTGAAATCAGCAAACTGAAAAACATCATGCAGATACATAAGCAGATACAAATAATGTCGAATGTAATTGTTGCCGTGATCTTTAGTCAACCAGCATATGATCGTCTACAATCCAGGGTCCCCAATGGAATCCCTTCTAAAATATCTATCAGTGTAGTGTATCACGACATTTCGTAGGAAGTATCCGATGAGGTAAAGGCAATATTCGATAGTTTGGCACCAATAGATTATGCTGTTTTAGCAGTGTGTAGTTCGGTCAACGGTCACCAGCTTCTACATGTTTCTTGCTCTCGCAGTCCTGCCATCTGTTTGGAAGAGAAAAAATGATGACGTGATGTTACATGTAATAGATGCAAAACACTGAAAACATTTGGATGTGTGAACCTGAAACCATCGATAATGTCCATCCTTGAGTAATAAATAACTGCCTGTAAAATGGTGTGAGTACAAATCACAGGCGCTCGTTAGCTGGGTAGTCTGCTAAATCGATCGATTTTCGGTTCGATCTATCGATCCCGTACTCAATCTCCCTGCCCGGGAGTATTTAGGTTGCAGTGACGGGCAGATCGAGTACGGGATCGACAGATCGAGCCGAAAATCGATCGATTTAGCAGACTACCCAGGTGACGAGCGCCTGTGCACAAACTACCCTCAAATCAGCAATTTTGTCATGGAAAACTCCAAGACTGAATGTTAAAGATCTGAGGCACACTGATAAAATAGGTTTTCAGCGTGAACAGGACCGACGTGTGATGAGTCTGCCGCGCAGTGACATTCCACAAACATCTGGTCCTATGTTATTTATTGGACAGGTCATTACTTGTATCAAATCAACTCTTTTCCAATGCCATAATAAAGATTTATAAACTGTCGACGGAAAAATTAACAGATGATTGACATGAACAAAGTTGGCTATAAACTGTTGGCCATGAAACAGATTAACAGTGGAGCATGTAGAACACAACGTCCCCATGGGAGAACTGGCGATGTAATTAATTTTTATGACAAATGAAGATGATGATATCATTAGGAGGTAGAACGCGCCCCGGTGACAGATATGCGGACTCTCAAACTTTTACAATTCTTTTTTGATATAGCACTTGTCGGGGTTCATTTTAAAGCTCTTGGTGTAAGAAAACCTTTAACTAGCTTAGTTTTTTCGAAATTCGATAATTTAATTTTTCTCTATGGAGTTAACACAGGGATGGCGGCTATTTTGAATTTCTAATATCGGTAAATCTTGGGTAATTTGTTTCTCTAGTACAAAAATTTGTACAGTGACCCCCGATTTTTATTATTGATTTCGGAAGAGAATGGTTGAAAGATTCCTTGAGGAGAGTTTGAGCAAAAGTTTAAGTCTTTCACTTTCGAGGCGCATACTACCTTAATAGCCAAAATCCCCATAGCGAGCGCACTCTAGGCACCCGCGGCTTTGCACGCCTGTGAATCCTGTGTAGTAAGTATTCAAGCCCGATAAATTTATTAAAACAGCATTAAAAAACAACGCACCTCTACGTCTATTGTAGTTTAGACAGTAAGTAAAATCAAACTGCATCTTGATCATGCACTGGTAGGCAAAATTATTCCTCAGTAGATTCACTCAGCGATGTCATGATATCCAATCAAAATTCACCGTCGCCCTTGGATTTAAATTTCCAGATGTCCTAAGTGATTTGAAACACTGCAGGTTTCAATGTGACCATTGTATTCAGTATGTAGTTATTGGTTTTTACTCCAGCTTCAACTTGAAGAAGGCAAGTCAGGCCAAGCTATATGCATTTATGTGGGTGGATACATCGATGATCGCAAATAGATTTGAAATACTGCGGTGAGTGATGTCATGGATGAGAAATCGGTGGAAGTGCGATAACGCAGACATTTTTTGCCCGAGGGAGTTGGCCGCCTTCCGTATAATAGCATTACAGGTGTGTTGAGCGGTTGCCTGAAGCGTGCTATCCACGGAGATTTCCACCGTTTGGGATTACGTTACAAAATGAGAATAATTGATAATACACTGTTGTTGTTTTTTATTTTTCACATTTCATAGCAAAATAATCATATTCCTACTTCGCCAGTGATGTCCATCCATTTGCTTGGTTGGTGATGTTAAAAAAGATGATTACACACGATGGCGTCATTGATCTCGAAGAAAGTGTCAATGTCCATGAAGGAGACTTGAGATTTGTCTGTATTTCGCACTCCCTGAAAAGAGAAAATTATGGATGTAAGTCCGACTTTTTTCTTTCTTTCACTCATCATAATTTTCGCCAAAATCATTGGTCCGACTTTTTTCTTTCTTTCACTCATCACAATTTTCGCCAAAATCATTGAAAATTTGTTACCCTGGTTAATTTTAATTGCGTTGATGCACAAAGAAGACATACAAGCCATGTTTTTGTCGCCAGTAGAACTTGTACTTTACTTTCTATTGAACTTCGACGAGAATGTAAACGATTCAAACAATATAATGTCTGTGGTGGGGAAATGGGCTTCCTGATTATCTCCGTTATGTGCAAGACTGAATATGCTGTAGTCAGAACTCAAATTTTCGGCTAGGCACATGAATACGTCATGTTCTGTGTGTTTAAAAAAATGTTCGGAGGGGGGTCTTATGGAAGAAATTATTCCATAGGTGCCATTAATAAAAACGATTATATTGATGATGATGATAGTGATGATTATGGTGATGATGATGGTGGCGGTGGTGATGATAATGACGATGACGACGACGACGACGACGACGATAATGATGACGATGAGGAGGAGGAGGAGGAGGAGGAGGATGAGGAGGGTAGTTATGGCTGTGAGGAAGAGACGTGTTTGAATTGTGACAAATTGTGCAAATAAGATCGCTCTTCGGTATTTGAAGCGTCAGTCCTCAATCCATTGTTATCACATTAGTGGTTGTAAACAATGACTTTCTATGCGATTTTGGTCCCTTTTTCCCCTTGTTGTACATATTTAGTCAATTTGCTCAGAGATAAAGAGGATACAAAGCCTTCCTTTTAATGTTTTACTCTGATCCATCGGTTCAATTACTTCTGACTTGCCATGACAAGATTTGGGTATTCAATCTTTGATCGGTTTTAGCGCAACCGCGATTCCACCGCCAACAAAAATGTAAACTTTAGAATGAATATTCTTGACAAGGCGATTAACTTCGTGGTAAGGCGATTACGAACGTGTGGGCAATTGAAGAAGCTTTACTCGAACGATCAAAACGTTTTTTTCCCCAGGGACGGCGGTCACATGAAACATGGACGCGTGTTTTAATTAACCACAAAAATGGACGCATTATACTTTTTCACAGGAATACAAAAAGTTTTCATCCTACATTGCAATCTATTATGAAACAACTGCCACGAAAAATTCCATGCATTTTTGGTATTTAACAGTCCGACAATAGTCGGTAATGTTTCATCGCAGACTCTATGAAGGGGTGCCGCTAACGTGACAAAAGAGGATGGCACTATCCCGTGGTTTGTCACTCACAGAAAGCGAAGGAAATTCCAAAAATGTGTATTCGGTAAAAGCCTCCGCGAGGTGAATAACCTGTCCTAGAGCGAGTCGCTTCAAATCATCGAAAACAGTGGCAATCGAATCTTTCTGCGTCTGATGAAAGGAATTCTATCGCTAGCGGCTACTACTGGAAGTTTGTCAAAGTTCATATTGTGCGAGTATGTCAGTGAGTTTTCAATGAACATTGAATTTGATTGACACATATTCATGCAGGCATATATTTATGAAGAAAGTTCATATTGTGTGAGTATGTCAGTGAGTTTTCAAAGAACATTAAATTTGATTGACACATGTTCATGCAGGCATATATTTATGAAGAAAAAATGCATATCTATAAACAAAGAGACGGTGGAAGCACGCAGTCCGACGCAGAGATGCATTATTATGCACATCAAACTGTTCTGCCTGGCTGTATGTATACACGGATCCATATATAATGCACACACAGACACACGTGTATGTGTACAAACAGGCAAACTTACTGCAGCATAGTCTGTCATTCTTCTCAGAGTCCTGGTCGAGTTATAATGAGATGTACCACAGCCCATCCACGTATTGGCTTTGGATAAACTTTCATAACACGACACGGCATTTTCTACCAATAATGGTAGAGTAGTCAGACAGACTTCCGTATGATATTATGCATAAAAAATCAGATTCATTCGTACCGCAAAAAACCATGAAAGACAGGAAATTTTGACCATTTAGAGCACAGTAACTGTTCTAACACCATAAATTAGATCGTAGTTGTGTTGTCTCCCCTCCCCCTTGCGGTAATAATGTATCTATTCAGAGAGCACCTGCTTTAATTTTTGTAGCATTTTCGTCTGTTTCGATTCACACAATTCAGTCATTGGTCCGATGGTTTCATCTTCATGCGAGATCTTCAATTGGTAGTTTATTCAGCCTGCATATTGAGCCCAATATTGTTTCTACGTTTCCTTTCAACGTCGTACGGCCGTGCAACGCATATTTTCACGCTGTCCTGGCCTTTACCTTCAGAACAATTCTTGCCGTTTGTGTTTGAACGAATGGTCTCCTTGGATTTCGTCCTTGCTGTTGGTTGTCCACAATTCAAATCAACGTATCCCTTTCCTCGGGGACTGCTATTGAAACCATTGTATGACCCAGAGCTGCCCCGTCCGCATTTTGTTCAGTGGCCATGAAGGGTTCGCCTGGGGCCATACCCACTGTAGTTCAAAAATTAAACATGAACGAAAATTGGAATTGGTCGATTACTCCGACACTAAGATTTGCAAACATGGATGACCCTGCATACTATTACGTACCAACAGAGGAATATACTGTATTCAAACTTTTATCGCTTGCAGCCATGGAGCCGCGATTATTCTCTTTGTTTGAAAATCCACGAAGAATATTGCGCGTGATTAGCCTCGACAAGTAGATTGAATTTTGAGCCGAAAACCATGGTCTCATCATCCACGTTATTACAATCACATCAGAACTCGCCATCGACAATTAATGTACTATAGCTCCCTTATGGAAGCTAAAACTACGATTTGTTCTGAAAATTAATCGTACGATGGTAAATGCCGGATAGCTTTAACGATTTAAATGTGTTTGAGACAGTACTGCTTTGCTGTACTCATACAATGGTATGCGCCGCTCTCAAAATTTTAATAAAGCTTTTATAAAAATTAGTTTATTTTCCAGTCTCAAGGAGACCTGCGGTCACCGCATTTTCTAAATCTGTCAAAGTTTCCAAGCAATAAAGTTTTACATCGCGTCTTTAACGGCCCGTTTTGAGAACAGTGGCGTTACCATTGAATCACGATGTTGCTGCAGAGAATTCTAATACAGTCAATACATGAGTTCTCATATCCAAATCCAGCAAGAAAGGTGACATCTTTCATGTTTCCTTGAGAAAAATTTACGAGTGCCTAGATCTACTCTTTCATGGTCACGTTAGCGGAACGTTTGTTGTTCGCCACATTCCAAAGCGCTCTGTAGCATATCGCCTTTTGCTTTGCAGGAGTACATTCCGGTACATGTAGTTAAAACTTGCTTTTCGTTAAGACTAGTTTTTTCTCAGCCCCATCTTTCAAACAACAACTTCATGGTGCGTGTTGGACGACATACTATAAACACGATTGGAACTAATTTGGAATAATTGGATGATGAAGTAATGTCGATTCAATCTTCAAATGTAACCTCATCTACTTTTCTTTTCCAGTTACACACTTGTTTTTATGAGTATTCTGTAATACCGTAACATTTAGCTATACGGCACCTAACACTTTTGAGAAATTTGAAAAATATGAAAATGGAATTATCCCAAATTAGTTCCAGTCGTGTTTATAAGCATTGTCTCCACTGTCTATGCTTTAAGGCACACCGTAACGATAATTTAGGAGATGACTTTTTCTTTCAACTTATCAAGAACGAGGATGTGACTAGACTTGCTCCAAGTCTGTGGGCATATAAAATATAAAAAGAGAATAAATTTAAGGAATGAACCTCACCAGACTGAAAGACTAGGTGGTACGCTTGGCCGCACAGTAACCGCTCTGGCGAGACAAGCCAAGCGACTGGGGACTAGTCTAGGATGTGACAAGCCATTCAGTCAATTTTATTTGTCATTGAATATTTTTCGTTCGCCAATTTTCTACGCCGCAGTCTACAGCATCAATTGAAGGGTGTTTTTCAAAAGTTCTCAAAATTTAACAGTGCTGAAAATATATTTCACAATGTTCCTTTTAATGTAAAAGCATGTTAATTAGCATTTTCCTGTCGTACTCAACCATGTCTAACATTTCACGGGTGCTCTGCCTCTCATCTTACGACAGAATTTTGCCCAACATAATAACCCCACGATTCTCTATTTGGCCATGGTCCCTCGATCGAGGGTCTTAGATTTGGCCAGCCGATTACGGGTTAAGGTAGAGTTAGGGACCCCCAGTTGATGGTCGCAGCAACTAGTAAACAATGACCTCAAAGTCGAAGAAACAAACAAAAAATACCTCCTTTTCTCACGTTTCTTCAATTTACAGGTGACCTCGATGCAATTATAACACACGGAAACAATAGCTTTCGTGTTCAGCGGATCTTATTTTTTTTTTGACATCTTCTGATCGATTCAAGGAACTGTGAGCATCGATTCGACAAACAATGGTGAGCAGCATGGGAAACATCGACCAGATCGATGCTGGCTTATTTTTCTCGGGCTTGTCGTTAGGTAAACATTATCGATGCTCTTTGTTTGAGCGCTTAATTTATTTATGGCGGTGGCAATGATCATCTTTGTTTTGTCTTCTTGAGTGTTAGAGGAGTGAATAAACCACAGGCGGTCAAACACAAAGGAACCACACTGGACAATGGTTTTGAAAAGGGGAGAAAGCGGTTGAAAAAGGTTGTCCTTACAATCTTACTAAAGGATTTAATGGGCGCCACGTGCGTTAAATAATTTATTCGCTTCCCGTCCAAACCACAAACAACAACAAAACAAACTGATCTGGAGAGTTTCGTCCCTTGTCCTAAGCTTTGAAATGTTATGATAGCTCGGCTGTGACTCTATCAAGTTTCAAACCGAATCACGCTCTCTATTCGTTGAAAGAGTGTTTTTTTCTTAGTGAAATGAAACACAAGAGTTCACGATATCTAGGTTAAGTTGAGTAGGCGCATTATTGAACATGACAGTGCTAAAAATCTACCTTTAAACATGCAACGAGATCTAAAAGTTAAGACTCACTGTGTGTTTTAAGTCATTTATCGTTCCAGAGGTTGTCTGCCGACGCGATAAAGTGAACGTTTTTGATTTGCTATGGTTGGGTTCGTATGTCGCTTATTCCCTGCAACAGCGAGTCCCAGGCACCAACGGAGAAATGAATGGCTACACAGTGCTTTTACGGGTTCGTACCTGCTCAAATAAAGTTTTCGTCCTGTACAGACAATTAGCATTATATAATTCGTCTAACGGTTTGCCCGGCAATTACCTGAGGTCCAAACCGTCTTGATCGGCACCCAGTACCTCCGCCACTGGGTGGGAACACCTTCTTTAAGTCGCCTGCTGGTCCACCGGACATGCTGGGCTGGTGTTTTATTTTCTCCCGGGGCTTACGTTGAAGTCCGGCTCCTCCCTTTGATATGCTAATGCAAAGGATAAAAGGGAGTGATTTGAAGTAAATGTTTCATCGTTAATGGAAATCGATACTTGATATGGTAAAGTAACTTTTAAAGCGCCTTACAGGCCATCGACTGCTTTTCTTCGAGGCCAGTGAGCTATTGTTTGTTTCCCGCTGCTCGTGTGACCCACGCAAACGTTTGGTTGGTTAGTGACCGAGAACTTTTTCACTGGAACAGATCGGCACGGGTGTTGCACAAACGACGAGTAAACAAAATCATGTTGTTCTGAAATGAGACAGGAACTGCAAGGTCAAGTTTGAATTGAGGCACACTGTTTGCAATCCTTTGGAACTTTGCCCCCCTCCCACTCTTTTCTACTGGGAACTGAGCTCGATTTTTTCGATCTAGCTCATACAAAAAATCGAAGTATTCTGCGATGTCAACATATTCTGCTGGAGATTATCTTTTAAATAAAGCATATCGCAAATCATCTTACTCCTTTTCAAGGAGGGGAATTACATCGAATTTCAATATCTTTATCTGTTATTTGGCAAAAACAACGACTACAGCTGACCATCTCACAAACATCTGCGCACAATGTACTGTGCAGAAGCCAGTTTCTTCTTCCAGATAGCGTTCCTTTGCACGTGACGCGTCCTGTCACAATTTCTGACCACATGGTAACCACACGGTAAATAATTGCGGCCCCTTTCTCGTCTAATGTCTCCTTGTACACTGCTTGTATGTAGTGGGTCTTATGACGGACGAAATTTTGAACTCTATCCGTCCCCTACTACAGTTAACGGGACCATGCATACAGACGAGAAACCGAGTGTATACTGTCTTGCAGTCAGATCAGGAGAACGGCATACAAGTTCAGGCATTTTAACTGAAATTTGAAACAAGATACTCTAAGTCTTAGCACTACAGAACAGTAAAAGGGATCATGTGACATTCTGGGAAACCTAGCAGATCGGCTTTATGGAAGATTTTCTGTCTCCTGATGAGCAGATGGATTATTTTCATCAGTTCAAAGCCCATTATTACTATGTTTCAACTAAGTCCAAGATTAACATTTATAATCGCCCCTCTGACAACAAAATGTATGAAGCAGTTTATGGGAAATGCTTATGTTTGCTCAGTTTTATTGGTAATTCTTAAAATACTTACGGCCTCCCTGAGATGATAAATCAACCAAGCTTAGGCTGTTGTGCCAAAGGTGTAGCCTCGTTCCTGTGGATCTTCAAATCCATGGGTCAACTGATATTCGCTATTAAACTACAGCGTGTTAGTTCACTACATTGCATAAATATTTTAAAATCTTGATTTGTTTGCTTCTTCACGACAGACCACATTTGCATATTTTAGTATTTCTATGATAACCAATAAGTGTGCACGAACATCATGTGCAGATGGTTGCTTTGCAGACAAGCAGACTACATATGTCAATCTTGCCTACAACGATTAACGATGGTCAAGTTTAATTTCACCGTAGATTTCAACACAAACGAACCAACTTGTGTTGCTTTCCTGGTCGGCAGATGACTACCCTTCGATTCAAGAAGCGTTTGAGTCCACTGCAGGCCAAGGGTATTGTTTCCCTGAGGGTCAAGGGCATTGTTTCACTGAGGACCAAGGGCATTGTTTCACATGATACAGTAAAATCCGAATACACCATTGTCTGCATAAATAACGTCATTGCTAAGTTTAGGGTCGCTGGAAGCGTGCTCTCGTGTTATTATCATTTCAATCATTGTGTCTCAGCATAGACAGTGGTCTTCCGATCCACGGTCTATAGACTCAGAGTTCGTTTGCGTCACAATGCAACACATTCTAAAATAACCTCAAGTTGAAATCTTATTCAAAATGCCATAGAGCGCGTTTGCGGTCGTCCTCTTCTTCAGTTGGGCTATTGACTCATTGTTACCACTGAAGCTTGGTGAATTTCAATATGATGGGTCACATAACATCGAGTAATGTGCTATGACACGTACGCCGCTTACCACTCAAGATTTGAATTCAGCATTTCAAATCGGTGCATTTTACGGGTCATCGGATTGAGAACCCCTTTTTTGCAAGCTACAGTCATGTGCGCGTTGTTTCCGATTCAAAGCGTTGGTTACACACATGCGTTCAGTGATCCGATAACTCATAGCGTCCACGGTTACTAAGAGCACACCCTTCTACAAAACAAAGCCGAAGCACGGCCGGCACCCTTCTACAAACCACAGGCGAAGCACAGTCCGCAGGGTCCCCATGGGAGGGGGGGGGGCATATTGCTCCGACCAATTCAAAATCCAAGGGTTTGCATATACATAGTGTGAAGTAGATAGGTACACCCGCAGAACAATACGATCAGTGTAGTGTACCGCATCAAGAAATTGGCCCCTTTATGCAAATTGCAATCTTAATGGTTATCTCAATCTATTAATAAATCCAGGGCATTCGATTACACTTCAATTACTGAAATCAAGTAGGACTATGCGATCAGACAGTCGACCGATCGTTACTACCTAAAGTTAATGTGTTGCTATGTCCTGTTCACATCATTTGTCACGAGAAAGACGGAGGAGAGCGAGAAGGTCATGCGGTCACTGTGACCTTTGTAATTTGCATATAGCGGATGTTGAAGTGTTTACTTTGTGGTTTGATATAATAGACCCAGACTGATTTCCCTGATATCAATATTATCATTCGAGTTCTATCTCAGACCACAACTCCTCCACCCCAGATCAGCAAATAAACATTAGGCTTAAACAAGGTGGAGAGACCCGTAATTTAAATCGTGTTTGAATTTGTCGCCTACTGCAGCCCTAGATTTGCATATGGCCTAAAAATGTATAAATATCTTGCTCCTTAACGAATCAAATTGTGTCATTTTACGATGGAAGGTGTTTGAAATATCTCGGGTCGGCAGTTTATTTGAATCTGCTATGGCAGGTTACACACGTCCGGTTGAAAGGCTGATTACACAACTCTAGAGCGAAAAGAGCAAGGTCTGAAGATGGCGATAATATATTCTTACAGGAACATCTATTCTCGGCCCCGCACGGAATTTTGTGAGCTTACATTAAAGCAAATAGCTAGTAGGCACTGCATTGTCCATCTGTGCTATTGCTTGAACTTCATTTGTGATGTTATTCTTTTTGTCACAGTTGTTTCCCCGTTTATGCTTGGTTAGTTTATTTTCAAAGAAATTCTCAAGTGTTACAACAATCTGATTGACTATAGGTCTTTTGTTACAGAACAGGTACCATCGTTGATACTAAACTATTCACTGTCCACAAATGGTCAAACTTTGTTCTTGCCGCTTTGGCCACTGACCGGTCACTAGACTTTCAGTAAACCATGTTTGTTTTGGACTTCAGCGTGTTTTATAATGATTCAATCAATCTTTTCAGATAAGAAGTGACTGTCAATCAACGTCGAGTCCCTAAATCTCAACAATGCCTCTCTGGTGTACCTTGTTTCTAAACGGTCAGTGACAGCTAAGCTAAGATCACTATCGACTGTAGTAGTTGTCTTAAATCAAAACAATCGTACAGACAGAATTATTTCATTACAATATTGATCACGTGCATCTTACAGCCAGAATTGCTTGGACTTCTGATATTGTTTCCATTTTGTTTGCAAATAACTTTCTTGTTCTATTCAAAACAATGTCAATATTTCTATTTTCGCCTTGACCGCAGTCTGTACATTTGCAATTACGTCCACATAGCACTGTCGACAGACAAAGTTTAGTACAGTCTAGAATCCTTTGTCAACTAAGTTCAATGCAATGTGCTCGATACCTCGTGTTTTCAAGTTTAATACAGTGAACACACTTTAGCTAGAAGAATAAACAGATGTGTTCAAAACAAAAAAACGGAATTTTTGTCTCTTTAAATGAGATTTTTGCAGACTGTAGGAGATTATAGTTACCATATAAGCTTATATGTGTGGGTAAGCTACATGGCAATTTTTAGTGAATGAAATCTGTGGTGTTCCGTACCACTGATTAAACACTCCCACGACACCTAAAGTCAACCGTTGTAATTCGATAGAGGGTGTTATTCTAAAGATTTTGGTTTTGTTTTGTTGAGAATGGCTGAATGTCCTTAAAAAGATTTGGGCGTTGAATACGATTAGCGGAAGACGGTTTATTCCAAAACACAACATTCAGGGGAATAGAATTAAAAGTAATCCCCGTACAATCAGAGGGGAATACAAGTAGAAAAACGAAATAAAGTAAGAAAAGCTGGATGTTTGGAAGGTCGGTCATCGACTTCTGTCGCCAATTCCCACCCTCCTATCCCACTGTGTATCCTCTTTTCTTACGGTGTTTTCGTTGAAACAATGACGTCACACGACGCAGAACTCTAGGCTGTTGTGCCATTGCAAGCGCAAGCAGAGATCACATGTGGCACGAGATTACAATAACACAAAACCCTGCTGTCACAAGTATTCGCGTTCTGATCGTAATGGGGTTTATACACTGGATTCTTGTGCAGTGGGACGAGAGACGTCATAAACACAATTCATCGAATCGTTTCGGGTGAAATCCAATACCTTTGACATAATATCGGAATACCAAAGCAACATTAATGCAGTCATTATTGGACCCAACTTCTAAAACCGTGTTCTCAACTAATACTCTTACATTTTACATAAGTCAAAATAAATAAAATATTTTTCTTTCAGGCAACATGCATCCGAAAATTAGAGTAGGTAGGATGGAGGAATTGTTTTTTATCTTTAAAATACGTTAAAATTTAGAAAATTTAATCGAAAGTTTTTGAAAATATTGAACAAATGTCTAGGGTCGGCGGGTTTTCTAGGGTCGGTCGGGTTACCGGAAACACATATTTTTAATTGGCCTATTAGCATTAAGTTCATCGCGTTCAGTCTCTGGCATATTTGTACTTGTATTATATCACCTGGGGTAGTTTTCATCTGAAATAAGCTTACACAGCTGAATACACGTCCTATCGGCGATATTTCATTCTAAGGTGGATTTTATTGGCCATGAAAGTTATTTAATAATTCCTCTCAAATGCCAGATCGGGTCCTTTTTCAAACAAGCGCAATTTTGGTAGCTCTGAACAACCGTAATCGGTCATTGACTCCTCTCTGTTTTGATGGTGATGTAACCGGAAGTTCCCATAGTCGGTGAAAGGGCACTATCCCAAGTCGCTGCCCCTGCGTGAATTTACGAACATGCAACTAATGGGTGTAAAGTGCAGCCCAATTACAGGGCTCATTACGAACACTGCCCATTTCCAGGATTAGGTGTACCAAAGAAAAGGGCCGTCTTTCTTCCATCCTTAAATAATTTACAACGAGAAACAAAAAAGTGCGCTCTCTTTGACGTCATTTTCGTTTATATTTTCTAATTGCTCCAGGAAGAGATTACAAGTACAATGTCATTACCACTGTCAATCTTGAAGACTCTCTATGGTCTAATTGTTCCTTTGTGTTGTGGTTTTGTCGACATTGTACAAGATGTTTCACGGACTTCCCAGTGGTATGATGGTCAAACTCAGTCGTTCCTACGAGTGATCATACTTTTTAAATTTTCTTCCAGGCCATAGAAAAATAGATCCATCCTCTTGAGAACTTTCAAGTGACGTTGGCATCCGGGTCATTGACCGATAAATGTGAATCTGTATGTCAAGTACGTAACGACTTGCTCAATGTTCTTCTTCTGTTCATTCATGTAGAAAAAAAGGGATTGATGTTGACATGATGAAGAATGTCATTGTGAAATGAAAATCCTAGCCATTTGAACTGGGTGCTCAATACGTCATGAGTGTGAATTTCGAGTAGCGAAGGCCGCGGTTGAAATCTGACAGAAATTGGACGAGTCCCAATGTTGTTTACATATGGACAGTGTTACCTATAGATGTATAGTTCAAACGTCATTTATCGGGGTCCCACACTGGGAACGACCAAAATAGCCTTAGGTATCACAGCTATAGCGAGTATTGCGCGATTAGCACAACAGAACCCGTATCGCGGTGTGACGCACTTGCCCATACGGGTAATGAGGTCCTCCGAGCCTATAGTTATTGAGATTTAACAGACCCACTGCGATTTTTTTTTGAGTTTTGTCTTTTTTGCATGGGACGTCGACGTGCACTGTGTTTGTGCGGTCAGCTTTATAAGACTTGTATTTTTGTTGCGTTTGGTTCCTTCCAACCGTTACTCACGTTTCTATACACGCTGACGTCATTGAGTCCCCTGGACGCGAAATATATCGAACCCAAGGTTGCGGTCAACATTGGTTAATTATTGGGATTACTATTAATTACACATCATGTTGTTTGGCACATTCTTCATAATCCCCTTAGTGCAAGAAACCACTCCTAAACACTTGAGAGTCTACTCAATATAATATTAATCGTGTAAACTTCGATTCACACAAATTATGACAGATCCAAAATAGAAATATCTGAAATACAAATAAATCCCATACTAATTATAAAACAAATGTTTCTCTGTGCATTAAATGGTTGTAGTTTTGGTTAGACTTGGTCGTGTCCAATGTCTCGAGAAAATAGCCCCAAACATAAGTATCTCGGTGGAAGGATAGACGTAAGATAGAATTTTTTTCAACGGGCCAGTAATGATGGAACTTCCATCAAGGACATTTAAAACGAGTTTTGGCAATTTAAAAAGTGTTTTTTAATAGCGGGTGCATAAAACGAGGTGATGTATGACTTCAGCAAAGAACGCTGGAGTGCCATCAGGTAAGTTTAAATGTTGCTGCGACATGTCCAGGGTGAAATGAGACATGCTGCACAATTCTTGCCAACACCGGCAATCTTTGAGTCTGCTCTGCGAGTTTGTAAATATTGGTACCTATTTACAAACTGGCAGGGGTCTTAGCAGTTAAAGGGATATACTCGTCGGAACTGCGCTCAAAGGTCGTATGGGACCCATACGACCTATGGCAACAATGTATCCAAGGCACAATGGTGATTGATGACAATTAAAACATGGCTGTCATAATCTATCATCGTATGATTTAAATGTTTCAGCTATGATGATTAGGTGCATCTTGATATCGTGCACGAAATACATTGCTTGTAAACAAGAAACTCGCACAGGCGCAGTTCCGACGATTATATCCCTTTAAGTAAGGTCTGAATTTTTCGGTCCCTTTCAAGATGTAACGTGGACATGTTTACTTCCCGTTGACAGTGTAATCACACACTGTAATTTATGTTGCGGTTAGATTCTCAGACCTTTGACGTACTATGATGAGAACCCCGGGCGAGCGGATAACTCGCCTTGCTCTCCGTCGATGACCGATCGTGATAAAAAAAACAAGCCTGCCTGCTCTAGATTCATCATCTGTTACAAACGGAGGGATCGATCACAGGCGTACAAGTTATCTGGAGGATTAGTAAATCCCGTGCATAACCAGCGAGCCTAACTGTAGCTGAGCGATCTCCCTAACGGAATTCAGAGTATGCGAGTTGCTACACTGAGCATGGGAACAGCACTGCTCATTACTTTGTATTAAAATCATTGGCAAAAACTAGGTCGCACCCCTTTATATACTCGGCAAACATCTGGTAGTTGCACTGGTTGCAGCGACGTCGACGCACTTTCCCGGCCTAGCGTGTTTTTTGTTTGTTAGTTTTAACCACGTGTCGAACAGCGGATGCATGTATGTTCGACTTCAGGATTTAATCATGTCTGAAGACACTATACTCTAAATGTCAATGTGTTGCTTTTCTACTTCCACTTGTCTTCAAACGGGCCATTATCAAAATTAGGCATTGCGTGGTTCGAGCAGAGAGGTAATTATTTATAATGCCGTCACGAACGTCTCCGTGACCCCTTGCTAAAGCCGCTTCGAATTCTGCCATGAGAATACACAGGGCTACCATATCGGCGTCTCAAATTACTCAATTATCATATACTATATCATTCCAACACTTGTTATCTAGTCTTCAGTATTTCATCCAAGCCATCCGACGCTAATATCATATCGAACTCGACCATTATTCGAAGCAGTTCACAGTGAGAGCACGTCGATCATTGGATCAAGGGGTTTTAGCGATGAAGCTGGGGTATATCTTCTCAACGCCAGGCATACATCCGGGGTATACTGACATAATGTATGCCACGGAATAGTATAGTCGTGCAGTGCACAGTGTCCCAAGGACGCTTTGACATACACGGGCAGTGTTATCTGAGCCAAGACTGAAAGGATGCGATTCCGTGATTCAAGTCAGAAAAGTTTTCCTGTCCCCAAACTCGCTATGTAAAAATGAGGACGGCTGACATATATTTGCTTCTACATTGTGTTATCAATCTGACGGTATTGATAAGATAATTGGTCGCATCGAACGACTGAGCAGACTAACTAAATTCGAGTACTCACAAGAATAGTGTTGTGTTTTAAGCGCAACAATTAATCCGATTTCACAAAGTAGTTCTTTCCGTTATAGAACGCACAGTTCAAAAACGAGTCACCTTCTAAGTCAATAAATGAATGTTAGATAGGATTTAGTGACCGCGATAGGACACATTACTTTACGAAACCCCAAACCATCTAGCTCTATGCCCAAACAATTAAAGATTATACATTTTGCCTCTCATCGCGCTAACTCGTATATACTTGCGCGCCGAGTGAGATTGGCATGGTTTGTGCGGACACACTGGATGGAGGAACTGTGGTATGGATTATCTAGAATGTCGCCCAAAACCACAAAGTTTGCATAACGTTGGTATTTTTCACACTTGAAGGAGGTCTGCAAACAGATACGTGCGACACAAGACCTTACGTAAGCTATAGCAGCCCCATTCACCTCTGTTCCATTATCAATGTAAAAGGGTCCTTATTCTGCGAATTATTACAGGAAAATTAGATGCACCAACGCACGCGCATACACAGGCCAATAGTTATGATGGCGAGAACTTCAATGCCATTATTAACACTTTTCATTCAAAGTTCACAGATTTGATCTTTTACGGCAGATATGATCATCAGATACATTAAAGTATGGAGCAGAATGGTTTTTACGTGTATGAAGGCCTTTAGCACTGTTTAATGCCATTGCAACATCCTTCAAGTTTTAGAAGTACATGTTCACAACCTAAATTATTGCGAAGTATTTCACTTTCTGGGACTTTGTTTGTCAAACAAACCATGGGAGGGGTTTCCTAGCATTTTGCTGAGCTGTTATTTGCAAACACGCTAGGGGGTTAGTCATATTGACAACGTACATCGTTGTTATCGATGCGGTGCAATCATGGGTTCATGCGGCACGATGATCCTTTTCAAGCGATAGAGTCATGCTTCAGCGAATGGCCGTTTTGGCATCGACTGCACATAAAGATGAAGATAAAAATCGGAGTGGATCCACGTCAGTTTGTCTAAATTAGTAGGTCATCTTCATAGCTCTGTGAGTCGGAAAGCTGACGCGGTCTCTAGTGTAACATCATTGATAGTAGCACACTCGACGAAGCAGTTCCCTAACACATGTGTACGGCACGGTGTTGGAAGAAAAGGGGGTTGCCTGCACGGCCAATCAATTATTGAAATTAACACGTGCGTTTATTGTTTGACATCTGTCAATCACTCTATCGACGAACAAAGAAAGTCCAGCCTGACATGATGATACGCGACCCGCGTCAACTGACAGGGCAGATACGATAGAGAAGGGTAAAGTTTATAACCAAACATGGTTCTGGAGTTGTACCGTGACTTGGCTGGAAGATTTGTGGTTTTGGGTTGCGTTTGTCAACTTCTTTGCGGAAGAATTAGATCGGTTGAAAGTTTAGAGCTTTCCCCTTTCTTTGAAGTCCAATCTCACGAGCTCATTACGGGATGCCCACACTCTAACGCGCTCCATGTTCCCCGCAGTGTTTTGGTAAACACCGGTAGCCCCATTGAAACCACACGCGTGCCAATGTATCGGGTCATGCCACAATGGTCTAATAAAGTGCCCCCCGCTCTCAATGTTCCCCAAAAAAGTGAAAGTTCAGTTTGACGGCTCCGAAATTCTATTTCGCTCGGTAAAATTTGCCGGCAACGGCCATCCAGAGCTACAGAGCTCGTATTCATTTTCTTACCAAGGGACAGGCCCTGTACCGCTTTAGTTTGTAAACATGTTATATCGCTTTGGAGCCGCTATTTGATTGGTTGTTGCCAATTTGATTGACGGTTCTGGAATTTGACTTCGCCAAAGGAGGTTCAGCTTCAGTGACATAAACAGCCTTGGGTATAAATACGAGTACGAAAACAACATTCAAATCAGAGAGCATCGATTGTCGCAGAGTGAACCACGTAGTGACAGATTCCATATACTCAGCAACGTTGTTTTTTTTTCGGCCCGTTACAAGTTGCACTCCAGCAAACTTTTTAATCAGCTACCAGCAAAGTATTGCAACATGGAGAGGATATTTCAAGCCTTATTCCTGTTTGTGCTAGTCGCAGCTATTTCAGCAGGTGTGTACTTTAATTTTATTTTCTAACATGTCAAACTTAAGTTTTCTTGCCTGCAGAGACTTTTTTCTCGGCAGAACACTTAAAGCTCAGCACCTGTAAAAAAACATTGTATACCATTACCAGCCATGAGCGTGTGTACCTCGATAGAATCATAGACCTTTGAAACTAGAGTCTATGATAGAATGCACAAATCTTAGCCTCGTTTGCAGCGTTAGCACTATTTGCTGGTCGGTCGACATCATCAGCCTGCGCCCGTCGCAACCTCGCTTGTGGTCAGTCGGAGAGGTCGAACGACTAAGCGGGCGACTCAACACGACTACCGGGGGACACATCAAAACAAGCGTCAGGAAACCTGCTTTTGCAATTTATTGAGGCAAGGTACTAGCGTGTTTTGATGCCTGCTGTACAGGTAATCCGATACCCCGTATCGTTGTTACCGGGATAGGGCGTCGCCAACTCGGAGAACCTTCGTCGTATCTAGGCCGCTAGCATAAATTCCCGTGTGTAGAGCTCGGTTCGATAAATCAGTCAACAGTTGAATTTCAGTGTTTGAACAAGCAAGGTAATTTATTGGTACGTTGCTCGCCCCACATCCATGTTTGTCGACCAATCAGATCGCGATGTCTTGGTGATACCCTTTGGCCCTGAAGGTGCCCTTTAATAAGTCATATGTGTGTAAGTTTGTTTTTGACTGTTCGGCGACCATGTCTTCTAATCGTGGAATTGCCAAACTGTGAACTTTCTAAATGATGCTTACCTTTCTTGTTTACAGCGGTCAATCCCGTCGAGACTCGTGCAGACGACGACGATACATTCGCACACCAGATCTTTGACGAAGTCGCAAGGCGTGGGGAGCCAACGGAGCGTACCTTCACACCGAAGCTGTGCTGCAAAATCGGACGTCGCGTCGCATCGAAAAAGATTTACTGCAATATTGATCTGTTCCAGGTCGAGAAGAAAGATAACACGGTACAAAGGGAAAAAATGAAGTTCCATGGCCCCCAGTCCGAGTACGAGACAACCTACAAGAACCTGATGATGAGGGTAGAGAAATGTTTCCCGAATAAGGCCAGTCGGTCGATGTTTACAAAATGCTGCCTCTTCCAGGAGGAACGCCAGAGGAAATTGCAGGACTGCAAACTGGCGAGCAACAAGAACGAACGTCGTGCGTGTCGACGACGAATCAAGAGCCGCGAATGAACTTATTTGATGTTGAGAGATATCGGCTAACCTTTTCGAAGTCAGAACACTTTTTTTGGTGCTTGTCACGTGATCAGGAGCAACCTGTCGTTAGGTATCTTACCGACAACGGAGGAATGGGAAGCGTTGGCGCGGATCGGTAACTTTTGAAACCACCGCTTGAGACATTCTGGTGAGGCGATGGAGCGCGGACAGTGAGAAAAATGATCAATCCTGTATTTGACTTTTATTATTATATATCGAATTTTTATCATGTGCGAATCCGTGTAACATCTAGGATTTTCAGTGTTGTACAGCAATCGTGAAACATTTCAAACATAGGGAGGGGTATTTTTCAGTCGTTGTTCTTCTATTGCACAATTAAACGACTCCGATACCGAGGCCATGTGACTATTATTGCTAGTTTATATGATGTACTCTCGAGTGCCGTGTTTTGAATATTGTTAGACCAAGTTTCCCGCCACATTTACAATAAAGAATATCACACCACTTGATTGATATGGTCACATGATCGCAAGGGTAGCAGCATTTGTACCATGTTTCTTCGCTCTTTTGAACATAGCCTCTTTTTCACAAAAACATAATTTTATGCTAAAATTAAATGGAGAATTTTCAAATTCAAAGCCATCTATGTCATTTTCGTAATTAAAGTCGGTGATTTTTTTCTGGCTCACTGCCAACGTCAGTTTTTCGTATACCGCCGTTACGCGCGACAGTCTTGCAGAGCCTCGCCCACGTTTTAGGGATAGCAATTTTTTTAAGTTTGTGTAGCCTTGGAGGATATAAAGTGCATCCTGGTTGGTTGACTTTAATTTGAACGGTGCACGTTTTCGCTCCACATTTTTAGATGTTGACATTTTCAAAGGGTCATTCAACACTACAAGGCAAAAAACAGGATGGTTGAACAGTCTCATATACATTACGTTTACTTTTGTGTAAGTGGCACACAAGTTTTGTAGATAACATTGTAGATAAAAAGAACAGAGTCATTTGAATGTCTGGATAGAACACACAAGGGAATTGCTAAATTAGTTATCGTGTTGATAGTAGAGACCGAAGTTAATTAGGACAGCACTCTGGCTAAACAAACCATAATACAATGTATAGGTACTGATGCCAATCTGTCTAGACACACAAAGATAAACAGTGGAGTGGAGAGTTACATGATTAGTATTTCACTCAAATGAGTCGGTTCTTTTTATCTACAATGTATCTACAAACTTGTGTGAGACGTACAAAAAAGTAAACGTAATGTATATGAGACTGTCCAACCATCCTGTTTTTTGCTGTAAAAGGCAATCGAGCACGCCGACGTTGATTTGTTTTGCCGGATTATGTCGCGTGACTTTCCAGTAGACAGTGGTCAGATTAATGCCAGTATTGTGAGCACACAATTACGATGTTGTTATGCTAATACGCCAGTCTTTGCTATGTAAATTTTGCGGTTTTCGCATGTCATCGCGTCCGCTGGTGGTGGCGTTAACTGTGCGATCTTAAGATTTCCAAAATGCTCCTGCAATAAGAGAAAAAACTGATAGTGTCGAAAAATAACGCCTGCCACTGAGCAAAGATCGTCTTCCTAGCAATGATTCCCGCCAAACGATCCGGGGTGTGCATTTGAAACCTTCGTTTGTAGTCATGACCCAACAAAACACTTCCTGTAAATTAATTAAAGAAATGTACAGAGATTTATTTTAAAACAGTATTGTACATTTTTGTCATTGACAATTTTATTCATTAAAAATGAATTTTCCAAAGTGCGAGTAAAGTCTTGTTTCGTGTTCACGTTTCGTAAATGACACCATAATTTGAAGGCGTTCTGTGATTCAAAACAATTCTGAGCATGCGTGTATGGGCGTGTTTGTGTCACACTGAATGACTGATGCGTGGTCAGTATTATCTCTTTTTAACCTCCGTGGTATGATTTTCCAGGACAATGTAAAATTGTCAACTCATAAAAAAACCCCAAAGAGAGCCAATATTTTTGACACCAGGACCAAATCTTGCGGACGTGGCGTAGGTGGATATATCTGACACACATAAGTTGACCTCTACTGCCTGAACACAAATGCCAATATTATATAATGCAGTGGTCTGGGATAACGCCAGAAATAATTTGGTAAATAGGCCCTTGGGCTAAACCAGGGAAGGCTTTCAATGGTAACTGGTATACGATACGTAAGGAAAGGCAAAGATCTAGCTGTAGAGATCGTCAAGACCCGCGTTACACAAACTCATTTTCTATGTCTTCTCACATTTCAAATTGAATTGCATTCACAAATTTCAATATGAAAATTGACAGTTTTCTAGTTTCTGTGCAATGATCTACATTTCTGACACATCTGTTCCAGCTGATGTCATGGCAACGAGGTCCGCCACAATCGACAAGACAACGCACAATATATCGTGTTAGCGAAAAGAGTTCATCAACAAAGTTAATCGAACCGTAGAATTGTACAAGGAGAAATTTCTACACAAACAAACCCCTGAATATTGTGTCTGATCATACTGTTTTCTTATCGAAGTGCACAGTTGTAATTAGTTGGGCTGTTAAATCTTAATGGTTAAATACGGTATAAGTTAGCAGTCATTATTTACATACAGCCTGGGGGTCGGAGGAATTTCATCGGAAACTATGACTTTTCGAGTAACCCCCTGTCAATCGCGATGAATTTGAGTGACCCCCCCCCCTCTCTAACACAGACATTTTGACTGACCACGCCAAACCTCCGCTTAGAAAAGTTAAATATCAATACATGTATTTGTAAAATTTACAAAAAAACAGCAAAAGTATAAAGACCTTACAAATCCTGGTGTACCCTGCTAGATTATCATCGGCTCTCATTGTTTAAGTTGGATGGGTATCATAAAAGGGTTTTCACTGGGATATCTTGACAGAGCAGAATTTGAAAATACAGGGGGAGAACACACGAGAGGCTTAGTCTAAGGGGGTCCTCTCTCCTGCATTGACAGTTATGAGCAATTGATGTTTGCAATGGCGCAGTCTGGTGCAATCTGAGAGGTGTTTTCAATTTGTGTTTTTTACAAAGTACAATTGTTAGAACACTCCAAGGGGGGGTAGTAAGAGAGGGGTGTCTGCCATCTCGCATCAAAACTTTGAGAAAATGATGTATGCAATAGTACAATCTGAGAGGTGTTTCAATTTATTTTGCACCAAAAACTGAATAATCCCCCTTTTTTCTCTCCACATTTTCAGCAACTCCCCTTGTAGTTTTCAAATTTTTTGAGTGATGCCCCTCAGATTCCTCCGACCCCCAGGCAGTGACGGCTCCCTGACAGACCTACAGCTTTTGCTAACGAGCAAGTTTGGGCCACCAGCTCTATTATGGACATGGTAATTATCACCTATATGTGAATGCAACACAATTGTCTTGTTTATATGATGTCAATTGACGAAAGCTGACGAAAGGCCTTAATTGATTTGAATGGAAACAAAGCCACAAACAAACAAACAACAAATCTGAACGGCATAGCGTGGGAGAAGATTTAGCTTTTATTACCCGCGACATCGTAACGCGTAGATAATTACGCTTCCGTGACAAGCCCGGGAAATAATGAGATCACGTGACTCTTGATGAAGTGACCTTGGCCACATTATAGGAGATGAAGGTGTTTTCGTGTGTTAAGCGGATGATGTATGCGCAATTTAATGTGTCTCACATCACCATGCATATACACAACGTCACGTCTTTGCAATCCCATTTCCTTTAAAATAACGTTTTACTGTCCCCTTGGGACGACACGAAACTCTCAATGCTGATTCATGACAGGACGACGATCATGGATTTGTTAACAACCAGAGGTGTATCGAGAATCTGATAACGTTACAACTCTGTGTCCTTGAAAATTTATCTCTCTAAGTTCATGCGAGTACAATGTACAACATACACGAGGTAGAAAAATAGGACATTTACACTGCTATAAAAAGTACCTTGACGATTCGGAAAGTCGCGGAGATAAATTGGGGAATGGAATATAATGGCAGATAAGTCTAGGTGGTCAAAATCCCTATCTAATAGTATATCTGTTTCACGCATGATTTGTTGCTATCTTGCTAGAGCGTGGTTACAGTGTGGAAATATTGTCTACGCTATCTCCATGGTTTCTGTGAACCTCTCACCAACTCTTCAACGTCTATATTGCCCCGACTAGAATTCAAATGTAAACAATAACAGTGCATTTTACAAGTCTTGACAGGCTAAATAGTGGGTGTTTCAACAAGCTTATGAGTATAAAACACGAAACTGAGTCGACACACAAAACAAAACAAAAATATAGTTTAAGTGTCATCATCGAACGTTACAGCTACTGGCTGTTTTTAAATGAGAATTTTTCAAAGATGTGTGACCGTTTCTTGGGGTTTGTTTATGTATGTGTACGTGCATGTGTGTCACGGTGTGTGCACGTTGTGTACGACGGGATGGGGTTTTTGGTGTCGTAACAGTTGTTTCTTCAACCAGGGCGGGCGCGACAAATACATTTGTTTGTGAAAAATTAAGAGAAAACAAAACTTTTTACCCCGAAAACCGGACACTTTTTAATGATATTGTTTAAGTTTTGTATGACAATGATCACTCCCTCTAACATTGGACACTACCTGCAAGATCTAGCTATACTTAGACCCTCTCAACAGGCTCAAAGTCTTCTGTTAGCAAGCGATGAAAGCAGTCGGGAAAACAGCTCGAACTCATTGAATCCAAGCATTTTGGTCATCCATAGGGAAGAAAAGGTACAGGTACCTGACACATTTTAACAAAGGAATAATAGGTCCTTAGAAGGATGTAGTGTGTTAACACCCAAGTCATCATGCTAATTACAGCAATATTGTGACGCGTTCAGCCTCGCTGAAAACAAAGCCCCAAATCGCAAAGAATGCCGACTCAACATCTTCAACTGACGATGAGTGAGATGTTAGACTAATTAAAACTCAATTACAGGTTGGTTTGAGAAGAAGTATCACTTAAAAAAATCAAGCCGACATCAAGGACAATGAAGCATAGACGGAAGTAGGCATAATTTCTAGACAGTGTGAGACAGATTACGTCATTAATTTCTTTCGCTTTCATCATTGACATCATAATTTGCAAGCAGGGAATTTCCACTCCCACGCAGAGAAAGATTGACAATTGTTTTGCTCTAGAATAACATCATTATTCAGAGTTTTGTGAATGTTTTGTCAAGTGCTTTGCAGAAGGATTCCGAAAAAGAGGAGAGAGACACGCAGTAAAGTAGTCCACTGTGTTTCCTAAGCCGGGAGTTGTGGACTGCACATGTGAACAAACCAACTTGATTAATTTGATCACAGATCGAGGGATAACGATTTTGGTAAATGCTATATCACGTTGATGTGATGTATTTATGATCCACGATAAATTGCAAACACTTAATTCACGTACGTTTGATTGCATACATTCCACACTTACTATGTCTATGCTAACTGTTTAGGGTTACTTTCTCCGTCACAAGCTATAGCATCGAGCGATTTGACGTGAGAGGTAAGGGCAGTTCCTCGTTACGTATGATAACAGGTGCACGATCAGCGATGAGGTTACATTAAGCAAATGTTACTTGCCATAAAGTCATACATTTGAACTCGCCACACATTTAATTTGAAGTTATCGTGAGCATCTTTTAGATTTCGAGAGGCATAATGCTTGTGGCAATCTATATCACAAAAGTATCCATAGACCCTAGAGAAAAACCGAGGGTCTATGAAGTAACACAAATTGTAAACATGTTCGGGGTGCAAAGTGAAAGAACACTGTCACTTCACACACGGTTACTCCTTTTAGGAGTGACAGTGCTACACAGTGGAGGTGACGGTCACCTCTTCCCCCTCCACAGTGCTGCGACCGTGGCTGGAGGAGAAGAGGGTGACAGCAGCCTCGGAGACCCAGTCAGTCAATAGATGGGTGTACTTCAGCGCTACAGATCTTTGCCTGTATTGTACTCTATGTATATGAAGAACTATTAAAGCAATATTCCGAATGTTTTATTACCCTAGTTCAGTTCTAACGGAATGCCTATCTTAGGTCCTGGCTGCAATATTACTTTATCAAAACATGGTTTTAGCTGGAACTAGGAATACAAGATGTCAACTTCCCTGCACAGTGCTGTAAAAACGACTTTTCATATCACCATACGCCCACACTGTCCATTGTATTGGAAATTACCGTACTTCAAAGACCCAGGACCCTGTAGGCGGTCCCGGTATTGTCAGCCCACGCACCTATAGCGTCCTGTCAGCTGTTGTTGAGAATGGACTAACTTCTTGATTATATGCTTCATGGGCACTAAAAATGATTTACAGTTTTTTTCGGTTCTGTCTTCAGCGTGCAATGAGCAAAAGCGAGTGGGCGATCTAGGGCAAATGAAAATCCCCTGAGACTGAACTTCGTAAAGTTCACACTTGTTCGGTATTGTCAATCTTTTCCATAGTATCCTGTATACGGGACCGAATGAGCAACAAATGACTCCAGACAAAATCTGACGCAGTAACGGATGTGACGGAAACGTTGAACTGTTTTAACGGTTATTTTGATGTTGTTTTTCACACAGCCATCGAACCTGTGACGTCATGCGAATATTGGTCAGTGTGAAGGAAGCTAAATGAGAGTCGACGGCAAATGTATTTGTACGCCGTTTCAAGGTGAATACGAACTTGAAAATAATTTCTCTAGTCACCCGAAACATCGTCTTATGAAGCAGAAACGAAATTAATCCAACGTTTTGTTCCCTTGTTAAATACACTCTTAGCAGAACTGAAAGCACAAATTACTGTCATACATGTATTTTGCAATCGCTATACTCTAACATTTGTTTTTGTTCATTTCTGTTTCAAAAGTAAAGTTTCCTCTTTCATTCAGTTGATTAAATATCCCAAATCATTGGCTGTTGGATCCCCATTTCCAATATGTCTTTACCGCTGGGGGTTTTTACAGGGAAAGATACTTAAACGATTACTCCTTGCTACAATGAATTCAAGCTACAAACTTCCATATTTTGCATTTTATATTAGAATTCGGGTTCCGCCATCATAAAAATAATGGTCAGTCTCCAAAACAGTCAAGCGTTCGAGAAGCAATCTAGCAAATTATTACGGAAGCAGTGGAATGTAACAAGCCAAAACATAAAAACATCATGAGTTGTGAGTCATAAACATTCGCCAACATTCTCCATCTTTTGTACATCAATGTTTTATTCATAACGTTACCCTTTCTAAAATAATTTTCTATACCATTGAGGAATGTTTGAAACAATCTACCTCTAAAATATACAAGGAAGACATTTCATGTTTCTGTATATCGAGATTATGAACTCAATACCTGGGTTAAAAAGCAAGCGCGTATGTTTCGTCCGCTTCGATCAGGAAAAGGGCAACAGAACTTTTATGGCTTGTATTATGCTTCGTCAATCAACAGCATATATCACTGATGGTATGTTGTGCGAATAATTGGATAGTATTCCATATGAATTATGTTTACGGTTCGTAGATACAAAACAAAAGTGAAATTACATGTGGACATGCGATAGTATGTGTCTCGAAAGTAAACTCTTGCCACAACATTCCTCAAGGAAACTTTCAACAATTATCTTTTTTTTTGGCGGGGGGGGGGGGGGGTGTCACCGAGCAAAAAAATTGTACTATAGAAGCACATTGCCTAACATTTACCGGCTCTTGAAATCTGAAATGGCTGTAATCCCTGCATTAACTCTATGGGGAAACACTTGATTATCAAAAAATGATTTTCAAGAAAAATACGACGATGAAAGTTTTATTTCTTCCGAGAGCTTAAAATGAGCCCAAACAAGAGGTAAACCAGAAACGTAAGCTTACGGTAAAACTTTGAGAGTCCGAATATTTGTCTCCAAGGAGCATTCTACCTTTAAAAGTAATATTTTCAGTATCAACACACAATGATTACGTCGACTTAAGGTAGAACGCGCCTCGGGGACAGATATTCGGAGTCTCAAATTTCTATAATTCTTTTATGATCTACCACTTCTGGGGGCTCATTTTAAAGCTCTTGGTGAAAGAAAATCTTTTACAGTGTTAGTTTTCGAAAATCTGGAATTTACTTCCGCCCCCATAGAGTTAACACAGGAGTGGCGGCCATTTTGAATTTCAAACATCGCAAAATGTTGGATAATTTGTTTTGCTAGTTTAAAAATGCACGGTGACCCCCATGTTTACGTTGATTTGGTAAGAGAATGGTTGAAAGTTCATTTAGGAAAGTCTGAGCAAAAATTTAAGTTTTTCACTTTCGAGGCGTATACTACTAGTACCTTAACGCTCGCCTAACTGGTCAAGAACCCCTAACTCTAGATGATTCTTACACGGTCACTTTTGTTAGTGACCGTGATTTTTAGAATCAAATGGCACGTAAAGAATGTTCTATGTTTATCCTTGAAAATTAAAGCGAAGCTCCAACTACCGTATACTTCACGGGACAGACAGTGGTGCGAGAAAAACAATTTAATGTAACGTCTTTCGTTGACGCTTTGAAGACAGCGACTGATGATTTCAAATAATCCTGATGATTGTTTAGGGAGCATTCGTTTTTTCACAGGGAGGGGTGCCGGTGGAACTTAAGCTACGAACGAAATGCAAAAAGCGACCCCCTCCAAATTAAATTTCTGAAATTTGACCCCAAAATTCATCAGTTGTAAAATGTGACCTTTGCGGCCTAAGGCCCTCCGTTGAAAAATAGTGACCCTTCAATAGTGTTTGCAATTAACAAAAAAGAGTAACCCTCCCCAATTTTCATGCACAAAAAACAGTTACCCTCCCCCAGATGTCACAGTCCGTATCAATAATATCTTAATTGATATATAATTTCTCATTTAACCTTTTAACTTTCAACGAATCCTTTTTGAATTGTACAAATAATCACTTCGGTGAAATTCCAAAATCAGATTTCTTGCAAACACATGTACTTGTAATCACCCTAGTCTAATCAAGTACATTAATATCAATAATCAAGTGTCTATAATTGCACAGTCTTAGCCAGTTTTATATTAAAAAAGCATTGTTCATAGTTTACTCATAGATTACATTATGTATAGTGAATCAACATTTCAGTGAAATTCCAAAATCAAATTTCTTGTTTAACGTACATATCACAAAGTCTAAAAATCTTTGCAGACACTTCATATAACACCATAATTTCAAACCTTCGAGCTATTTTTCCCAGTGTTATAAAAGTTACATTGTGAACATGGCATGACACTTATATCTCTTGGTCAACTTTAAAAGTTTATTTTTGTTGACAAAGGTGCTCTTTTCTGCTTGTTATCACCCCTTCAGACATAATAAAGCCATGTTCATATACTGTTTTATATACACTTTGATCAGTTCTATTGTTTTTTTGCCATAACCCCGTACAAACCTTCGTAAAATTTGCCCCCGCCCCCCATCGTTGATTGTAAAATTTGAACACCCTGGAAAAATGGTTTTGTGAAAGTCAACTCCCCCTGATTTCCACCGGCACCCCCTCCCCGTTAAAAACGAATTTTCCCTTAGAATTTCCAAGAAGATAGGTACAAAGTTTAAGGAAACCGAACAGAAAGATTTCTGTCTGAATAAGATGGTGTAGTCAACCTTGCTAGGATATGAAATCGAGAGGAACCATCTTGTTTACTTTTAGCAGATTTGTCAACCTTGCAAAGATTTACTTTGTCGAATAAAGTGACCTTGTCCCGAGTGCCCGATTTCAGTCAATTTGAAAGCTTTCATACACGTACCTTTAACTGAAGCGAAACTCTCTTATATGTCTGTGGCTGCAGTCACAGGCATACACGAAGTGCTAAAACGAATTGAAAACATGCACACCTACCTCGGACCCTCTTGAATTTTTTTAGAGACAGAGGGCCCGGCAATTTCCAAGTAAACCGTAAGCTGACTGAGGTTAATAACCTCCGAAACCGGAGGTCACCGAGATGATAGACAGATCGATCGTGGAGTGTCGAAGAAAGAAGTGAAAATATAAATGACAGCCATCACAAAAAACTGACAACAAAGAATATCGACTTTGAGCCCTTAAATCGCCTAATCAGACTGCTTTTGATCGAAAGCAGATCTCCAATTCTGACTTAAAGTTAATAATAATGATTAAGAGATTAAGTCTAGAGATGGAGGGGTAATATGTGAATGACCGCAAGGACATTGGCCTAAATGGACAGTCCCGAAGAGGGGTAAATGACCTCAAAATTAGCTTGACGGACCAATTGCAGGGGAGGGGTAAACTGCCACGAGGGCGGCAAAGGGGTAGCCTTCATAAGACAGACCTGGGGGATGTTAATGTTAAGGTGAAAGAAAAAATTAAAATTTGAAGGGACAACACCGGGGGGATATCAACCAATCAATGACTGCAAAAAAGTTTGGGAAAAGATAATTATGTAAAGTTTTGATCAGTAATTGTGTTGTAGTGTGTACCTTTCTGGGGGAACTGTTTAATGGTGACACCACTAGCATTTGATGTGAACGTGTCAAAACAACCTATTTGGGTTGTTAAAGCAGTATAATTTAAGGATGAGCGAGATTTTAGCGATAAACTAGTGAGAAGCATATTCTGTGATGTGAAAACACGTTGTGTAGAATTCAACGTTAAAGGGCTGGAAGCTTTAACTCCATGGACGATTTTTTCACTATTTTTTTATATTTATGTCATTTGCAAACTCCCCAAAGCATTTTGAAACACAAAATAGCAAACACAGTGTCTGTTTATGTAAAATGCACTGTTATTGTAGAAATTTTAATGCTAGTATTGACCAGAATTCACTTGTCAACAATAACTTACAATTCAGTTTACTCTCTTACAGGCTGAGTTGACAAGCTGTATAATCTCAATATGCTTTGGGGAGTAAAACAAGAATCAATAGTTGATATGGAAAACAAAAATATATGAAAAAGTCATCAAAAGTTACAGCTATTGCCCATTTAATTTTAAAGTCCATAATCATAACATCATTACTGCTATCCGCCAGCTTACTCAGGATGGACTGTTGGATGACTATAGAGGAATAGGTGGGATTTCGTGTTTATGCATGTATGAAAGTACATATTAATATGAATATCAACATTAATACATATATACTGTGTACTCTTACATACATGCGATCAGACAAAAAGAGGGGGTAGCTGAGAGAGACCGAGAGATATGATGATGATGATAATGATGATGATAGTGATGATGATGGTGATAATGATGATGATGATAATGATGATGATGATAATGATGATGGTGATAATGATGTTTACTCTCTGTTGCAATGTACAATAAGACAAGCAAAATTTTCTGTCAGTTTCAGAGAGACTGTATGATAGACACAGTAGGACGAATACACATCACGTCTAATTATTGATTTTATTTTGGTCCTAGGTCACTAATGTGTATATATGAACGAGGGGTGTGCACATCTGTGAAGATAGCGAGATCCCTAGTTTACTTTGTGTGTAAATTGAATGAATATATCTGACATCGACGACACCAACATCGATATTTGACATTCTGTTTTTACAGTGACTTTTTATAGAAAGGTTCATTGCATGATGATTGACATCCATTCAGCTTCAGTGTCTTTCGTGCTCTTCGAAGAACTTTTGAGGAATATTCCCGTAGAAGATGGATGTATGATGGCATACGTATAATGAGGGCCTCGGGGACATTATAAGACATTGTCGTTTCTTATTTCACGCCTGAGCTGTGGTTTGACTTAACATTAGGGAAAACATTTCAGACAAAAGCCGACATGTTTTGATAAATTAACGCCATCGTGTATACTATTCTGTTGTGGAAGAGATGAGATGATCTAGAATATTTGAAATGGATATTTCAGAGATCTTCAGAATTGAAATGTAACTACATCATCGTTGAGCAGTCACATGCACGCATGAACAATTCCGCATACCAAATCTTGTTTTATTCTCTCACTCGGATTGACTTATGACCCCATGTCTCTTCATTTTAGCACTTACCAATGTCAGTCTGGAAGACAAGAACTGATGTATGTATATGTTAATTGAGTGTGTGCAAAGTTCAAAGATGAAACCATTGAAGACTCACAGACTCTATCGATGTCTGACAGATGATGAAACAGAAAAAAGTTTTGACGTAAGGAGCAAACATGGATCGGGACCGAAACATCCGGGCAAAGGAAGTGTGCTCTGGGATTTGTAAAATTTGATCCTATTCGAAAAGCCCTTCAGTTTGCATTAGAAGACGCATTTGTGAGTGATGAATTATCAAGCACCGGGCGAGCTAGACGAAAACTACGTGGAAGGCAAGATTATCTCCATACACCCCAAGATACATACATTTAGACATATTGTTTGTGATTGCCATACTTCTCGATCACGCCACTCTTCGAGATAACACAGGCGATCTTTTTGAAAAGAAAGGTAATCAATCAATCAGTCAATCAATCAATCAATCAGTCTTTACACTATATGATCAATCATAGCCATGACTGTGTTGCAACAGAAAGGAGCAGACTTTATTTAAATATAGTTTTAGTATCTCTGAGCAAATTGTCTCAAATGAGAACAAAGTATTGAATGTTTTTAAAAAGTCAGCGTACACAAGCATTTATGCGAGCACCAGGGATTGAAGACTGCCCCTTTAAAACTTCTTGAGTCGCATCTTGTGATGTGTTTTGCAGTATTCTGTTCTGTAAAATGTATGTTCATTCGTTCTATTCCCACACTAATGTCGAAATGTCTAAAGTTGAGTGGGTCAGCACAGCCTGCAGTGTGTACGCTATGTCAAACACTATCGCTCACAACTGAATTTCGTGCTAGAATACAATCGTGGCAATAACACTGCGTGTTTTACACAGAACATTGCCATGGCAAGACTTTTCTACTGTGTATTGCAACATCCAGGGTGGAGAATAAGAAACTGTATTTCAAAAAAAAAAATAAAATAATGAAATATTCTAAAGAGATATTGTTCCTTTGAAGACTAAATGAGGTCGAGAAGAGGTAGCCAAGGGAGGGGATGTTTTCATGATATGGCAAAAACCTGATGGAAAGAACAACATCGATAATGCAATGCCCTGTGTTAAGGCCAATCACAGAATGAAAAAAGCCCTAATGATATGGAGTTTTTAAACCTATTGTAAAGGATGTGCGTTAGAGCCCGCGGATGCCTGTAGAATACAAACAGGGATTTGTGTGAACACAGTGGTGAAAGTACGTCACGACGATAACAAATTGCGCCTTTGATTTGAGTATTTATTCTTAGCCTAGTTATTTTTCGTTTGAGGTCAGCAGTCAATTGAAAACGTATTGGCGCCTTTTAATTCATTTCCCACCAAGTCAAACATACAGGTGAAATGGTCACACTTATTTGTGACGTCAAAGTACGACGTCATCGGGACCACTGCCTTTGTGCACAGGTGGGAAAAACATGGAAACGTTGCTCTTACCATTGATACTGCGTTATATCAGCCAAGACCTGAAAAATAATGAACCGGAAAGTAAAACTGAACTGTTTATTTTGTCCGAAGATTCTCATGAATTTGCCTTGACAACGTATGGCGAAATCAACTTTGCTTTAGGGTCACTTCTCGGGGTCACGACCCGCAGACCTGACCTCTTTCGAAGCAATACAACTTTTCACCGCAATGAAAATTTCCTCTTCTTTACTAAACCGACCACGATTAGCCAGAACTAATATTAACATCATGTGTTAACGATGAATAACAGGTCTGACTTGACTTTCATCGATCTTAATCCACAATGTACCAAAGAGAATATAATCCAACAGTACTGGTATGTTTATTCCAAAATGGTACATATGTTTGTTTTGATGACCTTGTTAGGTCATCAATAACAAACACATCTACACACGTGCCAAATTCTTCACAAGTGTTTACAAAAACAGTATGCTGAAAAAGCAAAACTTCTTCGTGACACCAACCCATGTTATCGCTTTCTTCATGTGTTGGTTTGTTATTCTCCCCATGGTTACCCTGCACGTTACATTGATTTTCATGCCGTGTAAAAGTGATCGCGACATGGCCAAGCGAGAAAATAGCTTCGGTCCGAGTCGAGTGAGTTGCAGCAAAATATTTTGTACGGTCAATCAATTATGTATTGCAATGACTAATAAATGGTAAGATGCTCGGTTTTTAAACCATGACTTCATTTTCTTGGCTGGTTGGAATGCCACTGTTTAGTTTGCCAATTGAGCTAATATACGTGTAATTTACTGTAACAGAATTCTGTACTAGTTGTAGAGCGTTTGGTTCTTAGTATCAACTGTATTTTCTTGTTCGACTGTCTAAAACATGTTGGAATTCCTGTGTGCAATCACAGCTAGTCCAATATTCATAATTCACGTAGAATCTGAGCCTGGACATATTTTATTTACAGTGTTCCTAAGTTTCTTACACGAGCCGAAGTAAATTCTTAGGCATTTCTTAACAGCTTATTGCTGATATTACAGGAAGGAAATGTTTGAAACGTTTGTTACATACTTAATGATTTGAAAATTGAACAGTGTGTTTTTATTTACTTATATTTGGGTTTTTACACTTTTCTGACATCATGAAACCATTTTCCCTGGCATTTCACACTTCGACTCGGTATATTCTTTCGACAATATTTACTGCGCCGAATTTCTCAAACATTCCCGAGCCTCGTAATGTCAGGATGACACTAATCTTTAATTTCTTTATTTTTGTTGTAAGAGCTGTTTTCGATCTTAGGTATCTTCTGTCGAAGTTGGCTGGTGTAGGGACTGACTGGCGTCTTTACGGGGAAGATGACGCCAGACCCACGTCATCCAATACGGTTGCTTTTGATAATTGAAAACTTGAATATCAGGGACTTTCACAGACAATGTCGACATGCCATGCACTGTACGTGAGGGGTTTCAAAACGACGGTGTCCTCGGAGAAGGTCGAGCAACAGGTCAATGGGAAAAATGTTATCGCTGAGGGAGAAACAAAATGGAACAAATGTCGATAAATTGATATTGGAAGGGTGCGGACACTTGAGTTTGATACAAACCATCTCACATCACACACTATGTTATGTTTAAGGAACAGTGTCTGTACCAGCTGATTTTAAATTGCTATGATTTTTTTATTCTGAGCAACAACTACAACCCCCTGTCTCTGTCTCTGTCCGTTTGTCTGTCTGTCTGCCCTCCCTCTCTCTCTCCCCTCTCCCTCTCTCTCCCCTCTCTGTCTCTGTCTCTCTCTCCCTCTCTCTCTCTCCCCACTGATTCTATCATCGCGACATTTCATGTCGACAAGTGAGTTACGTCAAGACAGAAAAAGTGCTACCCTTCAGCCGTGGCTCACTTTGTCACTCTGATGTGTGACCAAGTTTAATTCCACTCAAGTTGTTTCACTTTATTTTGCGGCCACGAACACAACTCAAGAGTACAAATACTGGCTGTTTCTTTTTATTGCCCCCTTCCAACAATCGAACTGCCAAATGTCAAACACCCTGCTAACAAAAATGTTTACAGACTATTTAACCACAAGTTCTTCCAGCATCCTGACACGTTTCGCAGCAGACCTTAACCTCTCGGCTTGTCATCGTTGGGCGGGAGAATAAATGTGAGCTTGACGACCGTGAGAGATTTTTCATCGTTTGGCATGAATCCAAAAACCCAATTTAGACCAGTTGCTAGGTAAACTTGGACAAAACACAGCTATTCTCGCCTGTACAATGGTAAACTGCAGGGCGAATGGTGATACATACGGGCAGATCATTTCGCTGCGCCAACATGTCTCACATCCAGGCACCGAGTCTTTTATCCAAGATGAAATTGGTAATATTGATTTTTAAATAAGAGAGATGTGGATTTTAAAGAAGAACGAGAGAGAGAGAGAGAGAGAGAGAGAGAGAGAGAGAGAGAGAGAGAGAGAGAGAGAGAGAGTTAATTTCCTCCTCTATTTTCAGCTCATGAAATATGACGAAATAAAAGGTATTATCATCGCCGATACAATGCGATGTGTAATATGTGTAATGCTCTTGTTGACAAATAAATTCTTCTAGTAGTAGTACGGACTTGAATTCATTTGTAAACAATTTCATTGCACACTGCGCACGTGCAGTTATCACCACAAGTCAACGTATAACGAGGTAACAGCAAACGTTTCGACGTGATTAGGGAGTATAACAAGATCAACAACAAAAAACTCCCGGTAGCATACAGACAAAACAAAAACTTGTGGAAAGAAAAATCACAGTTGAAGTAACTGTAAATGCCAGCTATTTCAAACACCTGTCTTCGTACACTTTGTTAATTGACAATCTCCTCGGAGCTGGGGACTATGGATAATTCAGTTGATTTGTCGGCCAGAGATATGATCGGACAGAATTAATATTGACGATCTGCTCACAAAGGCAATCAATTTATTACAAGAAAGGCACCATCAAGATTAATTCAAAACGCTTCATCATGTTATAGATTCTCTATTGGATTGTGGTTTAGTGTGGCTATCCATACTGACTTAATATATTCTTTAAATCTGATATGATAATCTGTATGAAAATATTGGGTTCCGCAATACACGATGGATCATATGATTAGCTAGAGGACAAACCAGTACTAAATGCTGGTCCGGTTTTTTTTATCAACGGGTTAAGACAGGCCGAAGTTTGTAATTTATTTCGCAGTATGAAACCCGTGAGAATAACTTACTCAGTTTCGTCCGTACATATAAACACGGACACAGAAACGGAAATTGTAGCTCAAGGTTATTTTCCTTTTCAGAGTCGGGGAACAAAAAACGTTGTTGTTTGAAAGTTAAAGGACCAGAGGGGAGGAAATCGCTGCAAGGTATCTGTTTTTGTGTAAATGTTTCAAATGGAACAGTAACGCTAATGTATACCCGTCAGACTTCCGCAGACTGCACATATTAAAATCGAAAACGGATATATGATTTGTGTGACGACGAAAAACGCGAAGTGTTAGGGTAGTAGGCGCCTCGAAAGTGAAAGACTTAAAATTTTTGCTCAAAATTTCCCCAAGGAATCTTTCAACTATTCTATTTCAAAATCAAGAATATTAATCGGGGTCACGGTGCAAATTTTGGTACAAGGGAAACAAATAACCCAAGATTTACCGATATTGATATTCAAAATGGCCACCATCCCTGTGTTAACCCTATGGAGAAAAATAAAATTTGCCAAATTCGAAAAACTAAACTGTGAAAAGTTTTCTTACACCAAGGGCTTTAAAATGAACCCTCACAAGTGGTAGATCAGAAAAGAATTGTAAAAGTTTGAGAGTCAAAGTATCTGTCCCCGCGGCGCATTCTACCTTAAACCAATGGCGTGTATGTAGTTGGTGAATACGTGGCGCCCAGTAACATGGTATTTAGCAGAGCGTAATTACAAACGAGATCTATGACCTGGCATGTTTTTTTCTCGATGGGCATGGTAATTAAATTTTGTAGCCTGACGTCCCACTGTCGTGTATTCTCAAGTTTTATAGCCAATCTCCGACCCCTGCCCTAATGGTGAGATAATGGTTTCAGAGTGCCAATAAATCACAAATGTTTTATGCGAAATCGATTTGTATTTCTGTGCCACCCGAGCGTAGTGGAAAAAAAATTGGCACAAAGCCGTGTTTTGAGGAGTTGAAAAGATTCCAAGTAGGGCGAAATGTTGTCATGAGGCAAACTGCCAGCAAACTGCCCGGTACTGTAACTTAACGTTTAATCGTATTTTATCCTATGTCGACAGAACAATGAGCTACTGTGTGTATCATAACATTAATTTGATCATGATAGCCATTAAAAACAACGAAATACACTACTCAACGATGAAAAGATTTGTGTTTATGCCCTTGGCTTAGTAACCGCGCCAAATCTTTGCACATCTGTAGGAGGAACACAAACATATTTATTATGTACATGTACGTGCAAAGAACAGACTGTCTGTACGATCAGGCAAATTATGCCAAATGATCACTTTTAGGTGTTTTAGGGGAAACAGACTTACAGGGATCAGTTGCCATGTGATATCACATCTAACTGCAAATTGGACGCACTCGGTACACCATACACGACACATCTTTCGCCTATACGATTCACCAACAGTGGAATTTACCTTACCAAATGTCAGTAATTTAGATCGGACTATATATGCAAGAACAAAATGCAAAAGTTGAAAGGAAGAAAACGAGGAATAATATGCAAAAAGAGAAATTTATGTCGATATGGAATAAGAAGTTCAAATAGCCTCGGTAAGTTAGTCACGTCAATATCTACTTTTGATGACTAGCAATAAGTATCGTTAAAATATTTGAAACTTTGCAACTTCTTTTCTGGTGACTTGTCTTGCGAAGAATATTTTATTGATGTGTACCTCAAGACACGTAGATTTAAACATGTTTGTGCAAAGCCACTCCATACCAAAGGCCGCACAAAACTTCACGACAAACTTGGAACCGACATCACGGCTTGTTGACATTCGCTCCATTTCGTTTGTCAAAAGAACGTTTGTGATGTGGACAAGGTCAGTTGGTCTTGTTGACGAAACCCATCCTTTTTGAAAGCAAGATAAATGATGTAAAGGGTTATTTCTGACTAAAAACATTACGTCATCCGATATATTGTATAACGTTGGTGTATTTGCAACACCAATAGCAAATCCGTTATAAAAATTGACATGTATGTATGTATGTATGTATGTATGTATGTATGTATGTATGTATGTATGTATGTATGTATGTATGTATGTATGTATGTATGTATGTATGTATGTATGTATGTATGTATGTATGTACGCACGCACGCACGCACGCACGCACGTACGTACGTACGTGTACGTACGTACGTACGTATGTATGTATGCATGCATGCATGCACGCACGCACGCACGCACGCACGCACGTACGTACGTACGTACGTACGTACGTACGTACGTACGTATGTATGTATGTATGTATGTATGTATGTATGTATGTATGTATGTATGTACGGATGGATGGATGGATGCAAGCATGCATGCATGCATGTATGTATGTGCCTGCGTGCGTGCGTGTGTGTGTGTGCGTATGGATGGACGGGTGGATGGATGGATGGATGAGGGAGGGAGGGATGGAGAGATGTGTGTGTTTGTGTGTGGGGTCGGGTGGGTGGATGTGTGTATGCACGCTTACATGCATGAACGTGTTAAACGATGGCTATAGAGAAGAATGTATTGCTGGACGGATAAATAAACGAAAGAATATGAATGATCTTTGATGAACTCAATGAAGCACAAATATGATTACATGTTATGTCATACAATCTCGCTTTAGCGAAGAGCGCAATGCTGTTCATAAAGAAACGGAAATAAGAATAGGGCGGTAAAAGCAATTTCTGCGTCTTGTGATTCGCTCAACCGCGTCACGCCATATCTGATCACCTTTCTCACATGGAGTTCCCCTGACCTCAATCAATTATTCAGAACAAAAGTTGTAAAAGCCTGTTGTTGATCAGCCCACGACGCGGAGGTAGGGGGGGGGGGTCAAAAACCGGATTTCCTCGATGTAGGTAACCAGGCCAATGAAGTCTACTCGCAATTTTTCCCACGTAGGCATGTCAGAGGAGTTCATGTAAACAAAGTCACGCCAGGCATTGCCTTTGTAAGTTTGTAACTTAAACTTTTGCATAACTTGAGAATTCAGGTAAATGGTCCGCAAACTGAATCTCGATAAAAGAGATGGCGACACCAAATAGCCTCGCTCTCACTTCTGGAGAGAAGAGGGGAAGAAACGGTAGTGTGGTTATATGCTACTCTTGTCATATTAAATATCCATATTCCGGTTCATCTTTGATTTTACAACGTAAGAAGGCATTTCGTTTTTTTTCTTGACTCACAAAATCGGAAGAGGGGCGACTTTGTCCAAAAACAAGTTTGTAAGCCGAGCGAACATGTTTTTACCACGAGTGATTTTTGTTGAGATAGAGAAATCCCAGTCTTTGCACCATAGTCTGGATAATGTTCGGCCGTGATGAAAGACAGTTCATCACGGCATAAAATTACATTTCTGTCTCTAAACGCTGACGAAAAGGCTGCGTTCACACACAAAAAACCACAGTTGGGGCTGGGGGCTGGAGGAATTCAGGGGATTAGAACAAATTTGGGGTAGTAAATTTGAAAGTTTTGCTCTACCGATGGGGGGGGGGGGGGGTGAAAATCTTTTAGTTCCAATTCTTTACGATTCCAAGGTTTGATGGGTAATTCAATGAACATTTAATAACATTTTAATGTCACCCATTTGTTCTAATGTTAGTAATAATTACATAAGATTTAGAACCATTTTGTCGCATTTCGGTATTTTTGTCTCGAAAAAACTAAAAATGTATGAATTTTGTAAAAAACCCAAACAAGTAGGCCTAGTCTCGGGGCAGAAGCTGCAACTGTTGATTATTTTTTCAATATTTCTATGTAGTATATCAAATACAGTTTCTTGCTGTCTCCCTACAGCATGCTGAAACACACAATATTCAGTTTGTCAGCAAAAGCCTGTAGATATGAAGATGATAATTCAATTAGAGTCCAGACTGAAAGTCATTTGTCAATGATACAAATGCACGGTACATATTCACAGGCTGTGCTTGCAAGCCGAATGCTGGACAGTTCAAAAGTAGAACAAGAATGCAATTAAATAAACTGAAACAAAATTATTCTCAACGGCCCTGCTACTGCGTACGCCGGCAGTGTCACTGTCACTGCATAGCTCTGACTATGAAGTAGCTGAAGAAGAGTTCGGGTCATGTGACGCTCATGACAGTGAAACATACTTGTACACAAGATTAGGCCTGAAAGTAAGACATGGAAGACCAGGAGACTGGAATGTTATCACGGATTTTGTAATTCTGGCATATGAGAATTATCAAATATTAAAGGAAAAGACGGGGGTCACCATGCTTGATTTTCTAAATTTCTCATTCTCATCGTAAAATAATACAAAAGTAAAACTTACAGTAAAGACTCTAATTTAAATGAAAACAATGTGTGACTAAATGGAATTATTTTAATTTTACCAAATTTACCATTATTCCACCAAAAATTTCAGAGATTGAAACGTGGGATAAGCATCATAAAGTGGGATTAGCGGATTCAATTTATGAAATGTTCACCCTAGAAATGACTCTGAAAGGCACTGTGGGTAGTTTTCCACAACCTGCCATCGCGTTTCATGAATTGTTGCTGACACGGCATCATACTTTTCAACTGCATCCTCTTTTTTCACAAGATCCATTTTAATAATTCTTTCAACTAGAAAATTCCGACAAAGCTCTTGTTTACTAATTGTAGTTGTCAGTTACCAATTTTTAAAACAGTGTTTCATTTTCCTGGATGCCAGCGGTTCACTGAACACATTTCATAAATTCAGTCGCCTGACGTCACAGATCGATCGTCTGTCTGAGGTCTAGCCTGCTGAAAACTCTGACTGGGTACTTATGGCAATTAACTAGAACAGACATGGACGCAATGCAATAGCTTATATCCATTTTAGTTACCAAATGAGACAGGTAAAATTTTATGATCAGCTTTCATTCTTAATCTCCACGTTTATGGGCAAGATTTGAAAACAAGCAATGAATATTTTATACGTTTATTTGATATAGTTCAAATGATGAATTTTAACAGGAGAGAGTTCAGAATATTTCCTTGTAAAATTATTTAAAATAATGTTCGTGTCACGTTTTCCATTAATTTTTCAACTGTTTGACTTGCTAAGCCGTCAAGGTTTAAAGAACGAATGACCCCAGCATACAAAAATGTATGATTTGTTTGCCAGTGTGTTGAGCGAGAGCCAACAGCGCCAGCACGCTAAATAGTGACAAATTTCAAAATAGATATAGCCACAAAAAGTGTAAGATGCGAATGTGACGTATAAGCTGTATGCGTCCAGCTGATGTCATTTTTCAAAACTAAATACTCTTATTCGTGGCTATTCATGAACAAACGATAAACCGAGCATCGGACTAATCATACAGTAATAGACGATTTTTCACCGTTTTTTTGTTTTGTTTTCATCAGCGAGTTCTTGTTCTACAACCCAAAGCATGTTAGAAGACCAACTATTCAGCGTGTCAATACAGCATCTGTATGTCAGTAAATGAACTGTTTTTGTTATTGTTTACATGTGAATTCTAGTCCGTACTAAACAATTAAGTGTTCACATATAGAGACTGAGTTGATAAGCTGAATACCGTGTATCTTGATATGCTTTAGTTGACATGAAAGACAAAAATAGAGAAAATTCCTCAAAAGTTAAAGCTATTTGGCCTTTAAAAGACAAAATTTCCTTAGAGAAATCACTTCTGACGGATAGGTCTACATTTCTAATCATAGAAAGTTTTGTAAAAGGTCTTTACACGACGAACATCAATTTTCATCGAATAGATCGCCTATTGCCAAAGCGGTTTCATCAAAATTTCTCAAGTTGACAAATGACGGAGTTGCATACATTCCAAAAGAAAATTGCTCTCGGCAGTCAAAATGTTGTCTTAAATTACATTTTTGCCGTTCTGTAACATCTTCTTTTTGCTAAGTCGAAGTGTATTCATAAGTCACAACTCGATGACGGACATAATAGAATCAGGATCAAAAGTCATATTAACAAAAAATGTTGGTAAAAAGAGGAAAATAATGCAATTGAATCAAACTTGTAAGAGTGATGAAAAAATTATTAACGTTTTGATACTTGGGAGAGAGAAAAAACTTTACAAAAATTGCAGAGTACTTGAACTATAAAGTTGAGTTCATTGCAACAGTGACCTTCAAATCCCATTGGACTTCTGAACGTATCCATCCAAGGAAACGTATAGCATTTCAGTTGCATTACATAGGATTGAAGGGTAACGTTTGACCCCATCGAGAACGATTGAATTTCTCAAATTCCAAATCGTGCAGCTTATGTAACAAGCGATGCGGTAACTTATTCCTCCTGTGTTCAACATTGATGTTGCTATGGTCAGTTCCTGCTGCAACTGTTGTTTTGACGATGGCGGTCTTGCTATGATTTTGATTTTGAAGTAACGAAGTAAAATTTACATTCTCAACCCTTTCCCACCTCTGCTTTTACTTATTGAAATTAAATAACGTATGTTTTGTCACGTTTACTGGAAAAAGAACCACCAACCCTTGATTTAAAATGTCTTTCAAAAATGACATTTGATTTACGCCCTCTAGTGTCCAACATTCACTTAAACAAAAACATGATTACAAAACTAACAGAGTACATTAATGTGTTATTCCCTGTTTTTATCACACACTCCTTCGAAGAGCCATTCCTTCAAAATACTGAAATTCAGTCACTTATTAAGTTAGTTTGCGCCTCGAAAATGAAAGACTTGAACTTCTGCTCAAACTTTCCTAAATTACACCTTCTATCATCCGCTCACCAAATCAAGAATGAAAATCGGGGTTCATCGTGCATAGTTTGGTATTTAAGAAATAAATTGCCTTACATTTACCTATATTTGAATTTGAAAAAGGCTGCTATTCCGGTGTTAACAGTATTGGGAAAGTTCGATTTTCGAAAAACTAAGTCGGTGAATTTTTTACTTACTCAAAGACTTTAAAATGGGCCCCATAAGTTGTAGATCAGAAAATAATTGTAAAAAATTTAGAGTCCGAGTATCTGTCCCGACTTCTACCCTAACGATTTCGGAGGGAATGAAACATGTCATTATAGCGTAACAAAGATACATATAATGAGCTGTCTTCAATGGCATACATCGTTTAACGTGTGAAAGATCGGACATTTCTCGGCTATACCACATAGACAACTGACTAACCTACTTTGTTAAAACAGGTTGTGGTTTGTGCGAGTCGTCAACGATTCCTTTTCAGCGTATTCCTTCCCTAAATTATGAAAACTTAAGAAAATTTAAGAGATACACAATGACTTTCTCTTATAACAAAATAAAGTCGGAAAAGTGCCGCAACTGATTCCAATGGAGCTCGCTTCTGTAAAATTCCGTCTGAGAAATTAGAAATATTTCATCTCGCCTTGCCAAAAAGCTTATGGTGACAAGGAGAGATAATTGGTTTAATATGACTATCATCTGAAA